>NC_034011.1:24522006-24608545 GCF_000346465.2 Prunus persica
TCGTACCGTCATGTCAGGCTCAATGAGTGTCTTTTGGTCTGTGTTCTTAATGATTATGAGTCCGTTGGTGCACCCGTTGAAGTCAAATGTTGGTCTCCCTAGCATCACCCTTTTAATAATCACTCTGAGGACTCTGCAGATTTTTTACTTTCTTGAAATTCATAATGGGTTTGCTCAAAGCCTCATCAAGAGCCCGTGCAAGTTTCGTTCAATTTGGACCTTTGTTTGGTCCAGGCCTAGCAATTTATAGGGCCCAAAAGATGTATACAAATTGGGCCTTTGTGGCAGCTGAAATGGTTGCTTGCTTACCTGCCTGCGCCCACTTCAAACCCTTGACACAAAGACCAAAGTCGTCATTAATTCACTCAAAAAACAAACAAAACAAACAGAAAAACATCTCCGGCGGGCCCATGGCATGTGATCCTCCACCATCACTGTCAGATAAAGTCACAAGCTATAACATTGGATCATCCAAATGCCTACCTTTTATTTAACTTTTTTTTTTCGAGTCTTGCTACTTGACCGCCTCAATGTCAATTAGTATCAAATTCAACCCCAAAACCCAAACCCCCCCCCAATTTGTCCTCCTCAACCTCGAGCATAAACCCATCATTTCCATTCAAAGCTTTACCTTGTAGGCTTCCCAATGGCCTCTCACCACCACCATCCCCACCCCCACCACCACCACCAAACCCCACCTCTCACCACCATTTGCTGCACCAGCTCCTACAATAGTTGCTGTTGCACCCAATCGCACCACCCCTGCTCACCTCAACAGCCACCACTAGTCACAGACCCACTTCTCCAAGCCATTGCTTCTCAGCTCATCCAATCCAACCCACCAGATCCCTACTCTTGCCATCCCAAACTCCGCCACTGAAACCCTCAACCCACCCACAAATTCTACACCCAAAGCTCGTTTGCACCAACAAGAACAGCAAGAAGAACAGCAGCTGCACGCCCACTCAATTACCTCCTCCCTCCTCTCCCGCATCGAAGCCCTCGAAGCCTCTCTTCACCGCTACTCTTCCTATCGTTCTCAGTCTTCGTATTCGCGCTCTCTCAGAGACTCAGCTGCTCGAGTTATTCAAACCCACTTCCGTGCCTTCCTTGTTCGCAGATCACGAACCCTCAGGCAGCTCAAAGACCTCGCCTTTATCAAGTCTGCTTTCAACTCTCTCAAATCCTCCATTTCCAATGATACCCACTTCGATTTTCACGCCGTTTCTCAAAAAGCCATCGACTTGCTTCTTAAGCTGGACTCTATTCAGGTAACCATTCATGGGTATTTGTTCATTTTTATTTATTTATAATCAAGTTACTCTTCTGTTTCGATTTGCTTAGAGATTTTGTTTGTGCACCTTGTCTGCAGTGTGGTGATCCGATTGTTAGGGACGGAAAAAGGTCTATTAGCAGAGATTTGGTTCGGTTCATGGAGTTCATTGATGGGGTTGTCATGAAAAGGCATGGGCTTTCACTGAAAGCAGTGAAGAATGCGAGGTTTGGTCAAAATGTTAACAAATCTAGGGTTTTGCCCACCAAGTGTGATGATTTGGGAAGGGATCAGAGGGAAATGATTGGTAAATTGAGGGATAGAATTGAGAAGATTCGTGGGTTTGCTAGAGTTTCTGAGAATGATGAGGAAGATGTGGAGCTTGAAGGGTTTCAACATGTCAGTGATGAAGATGAAGAAAACCTTATGACTCGATTTAAAAATGGGGTATTGGTGAAAAGGCATGGGCTTCAACCTAAGGTGAAGAAAAATGTGAGCTTTGCAGAGAATGGGAATGTGTATAGGGTCTTTAGCAACTCTGATGAACCAGTTTCAAGTGGAGATGGGAGTGATTCTAGTGATGATCATGGAGAGCTTGTGGAGAACCTTCGCAGTGAGGTTGAAGATGTTAAGGGCTTTGCTCAGGAGACTGAGGATGATGATGAGGCACACACCGAGAATGATGGATCACCGCAGGCCAGTGATGGAGAAAGAAACCCCAGAGCCAGAATGACTCAGAGAAGAGAAGACATCTATGAAACCAAAGTCCATGATCTGGGCCGGAATGGTTATTTGCTATTCTCTGCTCCTTTGCCTGTGAAGATGGAGTCTAAAGCAGATATCATAAAGAGAAACAAGGCTGTGAAACTAGTAAAATGAAGGGCTGTAACCTGAATTTATGTTTTAGGTTCTCCAAATTTTTTGTGGCTATGGGGGTGGATATTAGGTCTTCGCAATTGTATTTTCCACAAATGTTTCTGATTATTAGGTTAGATTGATTAGAAGATCACCATGAAATAGATGTGTAGTGTTTGTCCGACCCTTCCTGTCTACTGCTGAGAGAGGGGGTACCATATCTATTCTGCAGATGTAACCATACCCCTGAAGATTCTATGTTTTTTGGATGATGACTTTAACCAAGTTTCTTTTGCAATGTTGACTTATGAATAGGGCTTACATATAGCTAGCTTTTTCCTCCATTCCTTCCTTACCATTAGTTATGTTTATATGAGGAATTATTGGCAATGTGGCCTGGTAAAGTGTTTTCATGCCAAAACTTTTCATTTCGTTGCCAGAGAAGGTTGTCTCTTTTCGGAGTACGAGGAAATTAAAGATAAGGGTGACATCAAAATTCCAGTACCACAAATCTCAAATTCAAATGGTTTAATGATAATTTCATCAGTTATCACTCCACTAATGGTATGCAGATGCCAAAAAATGCAAAGGCACCATAATGAAACTTTCATACAAATGGAGAACCAGTGCAGACTAACGAAACTTGTTTCAAGGGGATAAAAAGGACTACAGAAAGCCAAGTTCTTCGGCTGCTGCTCCAAACTTATTGCTTATATTTTCTTTTAACATGAATTGTAATCAACAAACACCGAAAGAAAGAATGAAAAAGAAACCCTTAGACTTGAAGTAATGTCATCTCCTATCTTCTACGGACTTGCTGTGTTGGCAAACATTTGATTTTAATTCTCCTACAAAAGAGAGGTACTGAAGTTTGACACAGAGGAATGACTATCTCAACAAAAGTAACTTGACATTGCATATTCACCGGAATCCTTCAAACACAAACAATTACTATCATGTCCAGGGCACTTGCATAGAGCATAAGTAACTCAGCTTGATGACTGTTCTGGCATGTATTTGGTGAAGCTGTTTTCTGTAGAGGAGTCTCCTTGTTTTATGTTTCTGGTGGTCAAGGGGAACTATCAGTACCTGACTAGCAATTGTGGCATCATCTCCTCGATAGCTTGTCCCGGCCCTAGTTTCTAGTTTTGGGGCATTGATTTCATGGCATTTCTTTTTGCACCAACAATTTTAACTCTAGCCTCTCTTAGGGCGTTCAATGCCACCTTAAAAATTTGGTCAGATGCCATCCCTTCCTCTGCACATTTAATGGCTTCCTGGTAGAGAATGTTGTATTGCAAGTTCCTGCCTTTCTGAGAATTAGCCTGTAATTCGACACAGGGAAGTAAATCCAACATAACCTCTTCCTTGGCATTTCTTGTCCATCTTTTTAAGATATAACACTGTGGGAGAGTAAAGACATTAGTTGCTTTAAACACTGCAAGCACGTGTCTGCAAAGGATCCCTTCAAATTCAAACATCTTGCAGCTACAACTAGCTAGTTGTTCTGCTATATTAAAAGCCACGACATACATTTTATGTTCTTCATCAAATCTTGATACCTCATAGGTGCTGGTTCCTCCATCCTCTGCACTTAATTTCACAGCAAACAAAAGAGATTCAAAAACCTCATCCTGAAATATGGTGAACATATTTCTTGTGTAGATATCTGCTCCTTGCTTTTCCACAGGAAGTGGTGTTTTTAGAACTGGTTTAGTATAAAAAGTTTCAAACTCTGCCTTTGCTTCTTTCTCATATCTTTCATCTAAAGCCTTCTCATATTGCTCCGCAAAATCTTGTAAGGTAGTTCCTGAATTCACATAGCCATCAAAAAGTGAGTTCACACTTCCACTCCGCTGGGCAGCATACATCCCTGCAAAGAATGTATCTCTCATGTATACTGGGACCCACAATTTGCGATCAATATAAAGTGATTGAAGCCAATCATTCCCTCTAAGATTGTACTTATCAAGGAGCATCTGCCAAGTTGATTCAAATGCATCAGGTGTCTCACTCTTGTTAATGCATCTATCAAATTCAACTTGAAAAGTCCTCGGGGTTACACTATATACATGTCCCAATTCCTTTGGCATCTTGCTTATGATATGCCACTTGCAATATCGATGGCTTGATTGAGGAAAAACTTGTTGCACTGCTCTACTTATGGCAGGATCATAATCAGTTATGATTAAACCTGGTTGTCGTCCAGACATTGCCTCAAGCCAAGTTGTGAAGAGCCAACTGAAGGTGGATTCGGTCTCATCTGCAAGCAATGCACAGCCAAAGAGAACTGAATGTTTGTGATGATTTACTCCAGTAAAAGTTGCAAATGGCATTTTATACTGATTCACTTGATAAGTAGTATCAAATGCTACAACATCAGAGAAACAGTTGTAAGCGATTCTTGATCTTGTGTCAACCCAAAAGACACTACTCAGCCTCTCTTCTTCATCAACCTGTATTGCATAATAAAATGCAGGATCACTGGCTTGCATAATCTTAAAAAACCCAAGCAAACTTTGGGCATCAATGCCAAAAGTGCTCAACCGGCCTCTTCCAATATAATTGACATTACTCTGTACAGCAAATTCCATTTTGCCAAAACTGCTACAATCAGTCAAGACATCCACGGGAGCATCCAAAGACAGTCCAGGAGAACTGAAGGAGTTGCTACAACTTTTTTCAGGAGCAAATTCTTGCTTATGTGACCTAAGAAAATGCCGCATCGCAGGAGTCACCAACTCATGATTATGGTTCTTCTCTAGTTTTGCCACATACCATCTTCCACAGTCACGTCTCCTCACAGTCATCAGCGCCTTGCAACCTTCCCTAGTGAGTGCCCTAGCACGCCTCCTTTTTGCATCCTCGCCTGAATCTTTCTTTGCATGTCTCTCCCGGCGAAAGCCTTCTTTTGAACAACAAAACTCTCGAGATATAATCGAATTGTCCTTTTTTGAACGATAGTATGAGTTCACACGAATACTAAATCCCGTTTGTTTAGCATATGCATTATAAAAATTCCTAGCATCATCTTCAGAAGTAAACTCCATACCCAGTGTAGGCTCTACAACCCCACCTCCTATATACTGCGACAAGTCAAAATCCACATAACCCTCTTTGCCATCATCCAATACCACCGGAGCTTCAACCTCCTCTGCAACAGAATGTTCATAGCCCTCATCTCCCAGTGCAACAAAGGAGTCTACTCCTTTAGCTTCACACTCACTGGAAGGCACTACCTCCATGATATATTGCTCAATCCCCTCTTGCATTACAAATTAGGGTACCCTTCATTTCTGAAAGGCTTACAACTCAAACAAATGGGTACCCTTCAACTCTGTTGCAAATTTCTGCTGTTTCTCTCACTACAGGCTGTATAGAAATCAAAAGAGACAAGCACAGAAATTCCAATTACTTTCGAATAATTCAAATGGAGGAACTTAACAGTTAGCACGCTCAAAGTTTCAATCTAAGCATACAAAAGATGAAGAATTTGTGAATTGGGGACCAAAAACGAAACTTTGTCACAAAATTTGACAGTTATCTAAAACTCACATCACTAACTATTAACTTCCTCAGAAAACAAATGCATGTGCCAATAACCCCAGAGTCATTACTGGGTTTCTTATACTTGCAGGGGACAAACGGCAGAGAAATGAAAATTTGATAAATACAGCTTTTTGAGATTACCTTCAAATTTTGGTGTTGCAGAGAGTGTGAGAGCGAGAAGAGTGTGTGAGAGTTTTCAAGGGACGAAAACGCGCGCCGCCGCGGACCTGAGGGAATGGGAGGACTAAAATTACGCTCTGCTTTCTCTTACCGAATATTAACACTATACTAGCCGTCGGATTGGTTAAGTTGTGTGCCTGTATCTCCAGATCGGATGGCTGATACATTTCGTTTATAGGCTGAAACTATGATATGGAATCCCTTACTGGGTCCTCTAATCGTCATCTCATTTTTCATTTCGTCAGCGAAAAAAAGGAAAAATGAAGCCTGAAATTATTGGGTTTACGGTGAAGCCCATTGGGGCATGCTTTGGCCCAAAATATTCGTGGGTCCTGCCTACTCTGTTACATACTGTTTAGAGAGACCGTAATGAGGGTTAGTTATAGTAATTCGATTAATTGCGGAGTTATTACGGGACGGTTGGATTCAATCCTCGACATAGCGACCTCATTATAGAAGCTCCCGAGAGGTGTCTCCCAGCATTTTTCTTACGGGTCTGCTCAGTTATAAGATTAGTTTTTGTTTTGATTTTGTTTTCTTAATGTGTCGACTATCAGAATGTCACCCTGTGTTGGTTTCGAAATAAATGTGCAGTTAATCATGTCTGAAATGTCCCACAAAATAACCTATTGAACATCTTGGAATAAGATAAGCCACAACAACTCACCATCTCCAAGGATTTCTAGTTCTGCATAATCATTGATGTTATTAAATTTAAGCTTTACGAATGCGTACCAAAAGAGGAGGTCACAAAGTTCTTCTTTATTATAAAAAATGCAAACAAATATTCATCAACTGAACTCAATTTCCATAACTAATTACACCTCAATAACTCCGGTCTTCAAACTCAAAGGCTTAACATACAAAGTTTAAACCCTCAGGTCTTCAATGAGCTACAGCGTTACAAAGTTCCCTGAAATCGTGCATCGACATAAGTGAAAAGGCCGCGAACCTGCACAAATCACAGAATTGCAGCAACAGTATGTCACAACGACTAGAAATATCAAAAGTACAAAATTACTTTATATACAGATCAACAAGATGTTAGCAGCGACGCCATCAGAGGTTACAAGCCTCAGATTGGGTTGGTCATGTGCAATTCATAACAGTGGTCAGTAGAGAGAAAAAGTTATGGACACGACCATGAGTACTAAAAGGTAAATGATGCAATGAGAGTTGATATCAAAATATCATGGCTTATGGGTAGAACTTGTTTTAACAAAACCGGCTTGGCAGGATCTTTTGAGAGAGTAAAGTACTGACCATCTTAGAACTTAACTTGTCTTTAAGGGTATTTTTAGAGAGTAAATGTACTGAACACTCAGAACTTATTTTCACCCACCTCACTGGTAGAGAATAATGCATAAGGGCATTTGGGACAGGACATCTTTCTTAACATTCACACTTATCAAACACTGGGGTGCAAAATCACAAGAAGGAGAAGAACAAAAACAAATAAGGCTCAAATAGGATACAGTCGGATAGTTCCAGGTAAATCAAGAGCTAACCTCCATTTCAAAACCAATAATGTTCGCTAGTAATTTTATAATTATATCTATCCATGCATTAAGCTCGAAGAAGATCACTACCTATAATGAATAAATAAAAGTAGCTCTACAGTCTTATGCGGGGTTGGATTGTAAAGATACATAACCTTGCCACAAAAGAAAGTGAGCACTGAGAGATAGGTTAAGCTAAATAAGCACCATATCCAGTAAGGCATTTTCCCCATAAGGGAAAAACTAACACTTAGGATTAGTGAGATATACAAAGAAACAAAACAATCAGTGACCCAAATCAAAATATGCTAGGTTGGCATTACAAAGTAAAGCCCTTTTATGAATCCCAATAATTCCTAGGGCCAAAGCTATACTACATCAGACCAAAAATTTCCATTTTCATTTCTTCGCGCACACCACAAGTACTCAGAAACCAGACAAAGCATCATTCATGTCCATTGAACCCAACAATTACCCAGAAAAAAAATAAAAATAAAAATTAATTGTGGCCACGGAACCTATTAATCAGACATAACCAAAAACCCCAATAAAACCCAGACCCTAAATACTAACAAAACCCCAAAAAAAAAAAAAGGATAAATGCTTATAGTTAGTGTAGTAGATAGGGTACGGTACCTGGAGACGAACCAATTCTAGTGCTTGATTTACTTCTGAACCTCCATGACGCTCTTGAGCTTTGGAGCGTAGAGAGAGTAAACAACAGCCTGCCGATTGGCGACCTCGAACTGAGCCTTGCCATCTGAAAACGCAGCGGAAATGGCAGATGGGTCCGTGAGGTTCCGATTCTGACGAAACGCGTCGATGGTTCTGCGTTTCGTATACTCTCTGATGTTGTAGTCTGTGAATTTGCGAGCCACGCGAAGAAAAGAGCGGAACAGTGTGAGCACCTCCGCTCGAGAAGGAGCTCCGGCCGCTATACTCATGTCGAAAATGGCGCCTCCTCTAAGCTTCTCTAGAAAACCAGAAAGAGCGAGAGAGAGTTCGACTCTGAACGAAAGTTTGAGGCTTTCGTTAATAGAGAAGCTTCCCAATATTGGTGGGATAAAACGCAGCGTTTCGTAGCTGCGACCTTTTTACTTCTACTATATTGACTAGTTGACGAACCATGACCGTTGGATGAATAATAATCACAAAGCGACCGTTAATACTCTCAAATTAAAAATTAGCGCCAATTGACTGATGAATGGCCCAAGACAAGCTTTTGCCAAAGCCAAGCACGTCCTCAGTACCAGCCCAGCCACTCGATCCCTCACCAAAACGAAACAATTCCATGCCCACACCATCACATCAGGCCTTCTCTCACCGCAAGTCCACGCAAACCTTGCAAGGTTGTATGCTTTATGTAGTCACGTTCCATATGCACGCAAACTGTTCGATGAATTGCCTGACCGGAGCTCTTTTTTGTACAATACGGTGATAAGAATGTATGTATGCAATGGCTTACCCTATGAGGCACTGAACGTGTTTTCTCAGATGCTGGACCTAGGGCAGAGCTGCCCGGATACGTTTACGTATCCTGTTGTTATTAAGGCATGTAGTGACTTGTCTTTGGTTGATGTTGGTGTTGTCATTCATGGACAAACAGTGGTTTGTGGGTTTCATTTGGATGTGTTTGTTCAGAACACTTTGCTGGCGATGTATATGAGTTGTGGGCAGAAGGAATCGGCGAAAAGGGTTTTTTATGCAATGCAGGAACGAAGTGTGGTGTCTTGGAATACCATGATCAGTGGCTACTTTCGAAATGGGTGTGCCAAGGAAGCTTTGAATGTTTTTGATTGGATGATGAATGTGGGTGTGGAGCCAGATTGTGCCACTGTGGTTTCTGTGTTGCCGGCTATTGGTTACTTGAAGGCAATGGTGTTGGGAAGACGAGTTCATGCCTTTGTGGAAGAGAAGGGTTTGGGGAAGATGATTTCGCTGTGGAATGCATTGGTGGATATGTATGTAAAGTGTGGTAGCATGAGTGAGGCACGATTAGTTTTTGATAACATGGCTGAGAGAGACGTCGTGACATGGACGACTATGGTCAATGGGTACATTTTGAATGGTGATGCAAGAGGTGCACTGGGGCTTTGTTGGTTGATGCAGTGTGCAGGTGTAAAACCCAATTCCGTAACAATAGCTTCTCTTCTTTCGGCCTGTGGGAGTTTGCATCTGTCAAAGCATGGACGGTGCTTGCATGGCTGGGCTATTAGGCAAAAGCTTGAATCTGATGTTATAGTGGAGACTGCTTTAATTGACATGTATTCAAAAAGCAGTTGTGTTGACCACAGCTTTCAAGTGTTTGCACACACTTCAAAAAAGAGAACGGTTCCCTGGAATGCAATGATCTCTGGCTGCATTCATAATAGGCTTGGGAGAGAAGCGATAGGACTTTTCAAACAGATGCTCGTGGAGGCAGTACAGCCCAATGAAGCAACCATGAACAGTCTCCTTCCTGCATATTCCATTCTTGTTGATTTTCATCAAGCAATGAATATACATGGTTACCTAATAAGATCTGGTTTTCTTTCAAGTATTGAAGTTGCTACTGGTTTGATTGATTCATATTCGAAGTGTGGAAATTTAGCATATGCTCACCAGATTTTTAATGAAATCCCAGAAAGGGACAGGGATATTATCCTCTGGAGTGTGATAATAGCTGGTTATGGAATGCATGGCCATGGTGAGGTTGCTGTTTCACTTTTCTATCAGATGGTTCAATCTGGGGTGAGACCGAATGATGTCACTTTTACCTCTGTTCTTCATGCTTGCAGCCATGCCGGTTTGGTTGATGAGGGCTTGGGATTGTTCAGATTCATGCTTGAATATCGGAAAGCGAGTCCTCAGGCTGATCACTACACATGCATTGTTGATCTTCTTGGTCGAGCAGGTCGGTTAGTTGAAGCTTATGATCTGATTAGAACAATGCCGTTTCAGCCTAACCATGCTATTTGGGGTGCACTACTTGGTGCCTGTGTGATACATGAGAATGTTGAACTGGGAGAGGTGGCTGCTAAGTGGCTGTTTGAGCTTGAGCCAGAAAATACAGGAAATTATGTGTTGATGGCTAAAATCTATGCTGCAGTGGGAAGGTGGAAAGATGCAGAAAACCTGAGACATATGATGAACGAAATAGGGTTAAGAAAAACACCAGCTCACAGTCTGGTTGAGGTCAGAAATATGTAAAAAAGCAATAGTGTGATAGTTTTTTGCTCCAAGTGGGTAAAAATCAAGGCTTCAACTAAAGCATCTAGTCAAAACAGAAACTTGTAGTCCAAGTAGAGTTTCATACATGAAACATTTGTATCCAACACAACACTTGATCAAATGGAGAAGTAAGATGTCTTCTCAAAGAGTTCATATGCACAAGATTCATATATCTCTTCTGGTGAATTAGATTAAATCATTGCTGCAGCAGTGTCAGTTTTTATAAGCATTTTGGGTAAAGAGTTCGAGATTACTCCGGAAAGGCAATTCGTTACGAGGTAGATTGTACTAAACTTTGGAAGGCCCTAGCCTGATCAGTGGCTCTGAGGTACTCAAAGAACGTCTTAACTTGGATGTATATTGCAAAATGTGATGTAAAGATTACATATATCTGCAAGGACTTGATTTCAACTACTTCTTTTTGGGTGATTATTTTTGTTGGCGACATAGTCAATTTAGATCATTTTGGGTTCTACTTTATTATGTCAGAATATGCTTTTAGATTGGCCGACATATTCTTCTGCAAGGCTACCAGCATGTGTAGGACTTGAGAAAAATATTAGACAATGAAATCTGAGATCTAGATGTCGGTGTGGCTACCTTTTTTGGCAAGCCAAGGCTAATCAATTCAAATGCATTTTCCCATCCCATGGTATCAAATTTTGGTCATAAACAATTCCCTTTCCTAATTTTTGTGCCCTTTTTTATAATTACACGACACCAAAATTGGAGGACTGCCAAAAATATAATATGCATCCAGTCAACATTACGCGTCTTTGTTAGGGGGAGATTAACTAGTAATTCTTCCTAACTCTGGAAAAAAAAAAAAAAAAAAAAAAGGCAGGCCAACTTTTTTGTGCAAAGAATAACAAACCCACCAGATCATCAGATCTCATAGGTTAAAGATGGGTAATATAGATAAACAGTTGTATGAAACGAGAATAGTATTGTTTTGCTATTCACGGTTAATCATGACATGCTACACGTGATAATTTTTTTATGTGGCAATCTGTGATTGGTTAGGAATAGCAAAACAGTGTTATCTTTGTTTCAT
Organism: Prunus persica; assembly: GCF_000346465.2. Taxonomy (NCBI): domain Eukaryota; kingdom Viridiplantae; phylum Streptophyta; class Magnoliopsida; order Rosales; family Rosaceae; genus Prunus; species Prunus persica. The sequence continues at coordinate 24,533,627 of NC_034011.1, forward strand.
ACAAGTTTTTCTCGAGCAATATGACTCAACCGACAGATTACATTTTCTTTTGGTCTCAAAAAACTGACTAAGCACCTGGTCATCTGGGTATGAATGCAAGTTTGGAGAGGGATGGTACATTGGGTATTCGTAGTAGGTAGGTACCTATGGGCCAACAATAGCCTATAGGTGGGAGCAAATAGAATTACCCTACAATATTAAACACATCCTTATGTTTTAATTCAAGCTCTCATTTGGTCCTCATTCAGTAGGACAAAAATTAGATATGTATAATTATTCAATATTTTTGTTTTCCTGAGGGTTCGAATTTAAAACGGTTACAACTTATTTTATACTCACCCTTATATTAATTAGACAATTTGTGCCGGTTTACACGTCCATTTTACATTTTTCAGCAATTTGGGTGCTGATGCTGACTAAACTGAATTTCTTGCCAACTTAACAGTCTTTCTAACAATCTAAATTTGCACTACTTTGATTTGGTACAAAAGCTAGCCCTAATGTGCCCTAACAACGCTACATATATAGTGCAGAAACTATACAAAAAGGTCCCATGACCCACACAGGTTACCTAGTTTCATTCTTTTAGTAATAAAGAACTCACCTGCTGCTCCTTTTATACATCAACCTCTCATATCTCATGTGGGAGGAGGTTGCATTAAGACTTTAGGAAGCTTCCAATGCCAATTACCAAATGGGTTTACTACTTTAATTTCTTGCATTACTTGTTCTAATCATCTGTCTATTATTGCTAAATGAGAAATCTAATCAAATACGTCATTGACGTGCAGCTATAGTCTACAGATAGCCCCATTAACATTATTCTAAGTAGTGATGTTGTTCTTACTTTATTTGGGAAAGTTTGATTTCCATAATAAGCCAATAAGTTTGCACAATTGGGAATGGCCGGCAAACGGCACAATTTGATGCCGGAAAACGACAGAGGTGAACAGAAAAAAGGCATGAAGCATAACATGGATTGGTTAGCTGGCCTTTCAAGCTTTGAACTTGAAGCCTAATGAAAACTCCAAAATAAATCCAAGTAATGAACTTTGCTTTCAACAGTGACAATAGTCGATGTTGTTGTAGCAAATTAAAAGAGAATGACCTTTTAATATTCTCAAACATGTCATGAAAAAAGAGAAGAAAATGGTTGCTATGCTTGTGCCGACCACAAGAGTAAACATGAGGCCCACCGTACTAGATAAATTGATCCATTTATATATGCACGACCTTGTGTGCCCTGACATTAAAGAGTCGTATGGTTTTTCTTCCTTGTTGTGGTTGTGTGCCAAAACGTATAAGAATATCTCACTTAATAGGTTTGATTTTTCTGTGCATTATTCATATGACTTCCATGACATGAAATGTTATGACTTAAGACCCAATGGCAATGACTTTTGTCTCTCTTTTTTTCTTTTTTTTCTTTTTCACCCTTATTTTTCTTGAGAAAAAAAGCTAGCTATAAATCTAGCCTCCCTTAAAAATTTGATTTGGCACCCTATCAGCCCCAAGTAGCATTTTTTCTTTGAGTGCTTATTAATGACTTGCATGACATGCAATTGAATTCTCATTCCCAAGCCTTCTTTTCCATAAATCAAACAGGACCTAGATCCTTATAGATATGAATTTTGAGGATATATCAGCCATGCTAGCCTCCTGTCAAGCTAAGATTAACTTGTGCTTCTATCAATCCTTTAATGCATTATCATGCTCTATTGATACATTATACAATCTATCACGTGCGCAAATAATGCTTTCCTTTTTTCTTTTTATGCAAGAAGATATTTATGACTCTTTTGACATGTTTATTGGCGTTCATAGAACAAAAATGAGCGCTGTTTATACTAAACACCCGAATCTCGCCCTTATTGAAATATAAGCACTATTTTATCTTCAATATTTACCCAAGTAATTATCTTAATCAACCAAAAAATAGCAAAAAATAAATAAACTTAACCACACAAATTACATATCCTATCTTAAAATGCATACCCATAAACATAGGAGATTTATTTCTAAATTTAGCACCCAATTATCACCCCACTCACTCTCTTCGTCCCCTACCATAACCTCAAAGGTCAAACCACTCACTCTCTTCTCTCTCTAAGCCCCAACACGGTTTTGAGTTTTGACTTAAAAATAAATAAAAATCAACATTGAAATTAAAATTAAAATTAAATTGCTTTCTTTTTGTAATTAACAATACTTTATTATTTTCCGGGAAAACGAAATTAGATCGGACTAATCAACCAATCAAAGAGGTCCTCACATACCCGGAATGGAAAACTTTGCACAAAAACAAAAACAAAAGCAAAAACCCAATTTTCTCTCTCTTCATTCCCTCTCTCTTTCTCTGTCTCTCATCACTCTCTCTTTGATCCATGCTTCCCGACCCAGAAACCCAAATAGATTGTTGGTTGAAATCTCCGATTAATTGAAGAGAGAAAAATAAAACCCAGTTGTTGAATCTCCAATGCGGTCTTCCAAAAGACCACAAAGAAGCAAAGATTTGAGCAAGGGCCATAGATCTGAATTAGGCAGCGTTGAATCTCGGAGCGGGTATTGTCGGTGGGGGATTTCTATTGGGGTTTGTGGGTTTGGATCTAATGGTGAGGGCATGGGTGGTAGTGGCATTAAGTTGGGGTGGTTTCGGTGCTATAGGTATTGCTAGGGTGTTGAACAAGAAGGAGGGGCTGCATAGACGACGATGCAGCTTCACTTCTCGCCTAGTATGAGAAGCATAACGATCTCGAGCAGCAATGGCTTTATTGACTTGATGAAGATCAAGGTCGCAGCTCGCCACATCTCTTATCGAACCGTTTTCCACACCATTCTAATCCTCGCTTTCTTATTGCCCTTCGTCTTCATTCTCACTGCTGTTGTTACTCTTGAAGGTGTCAACAAGTGCTCCTCATTTGGTACTCTTTTTATTTATTTCTTCAATTCCCCAATTGCTATCTCAATCCCAAATTTTTATTTTTTGGTTTTCTTCGTGTGTATTGGTTTGTTTATGATATTAATGGATGGATCTTGACTTGCCCATTTCATATTTATTGTTATTGTTGGCTTGCTTGGATGAACCCGATTGATTGGTTTTGTTAACTGGGTCCCTTTGATTCACATCGAAATCTAAATCAAATCAAATTCTGGTTGTTGGGTTTCCACATATTCAATTCCTTTTATTCAGAGTCTGTTAACATTGGAATTCTATGCCATTGCGTTGGATTGGTTATCTAGTTCTGCAGTATATCACATATTTGGTTAGATTTGAGGTGGATCAATTGTTTATGGGCATTTAATGTGTTGATTGGTTGGATATGAAGTAAGATTTAAAACATTCTGTATGGTATGGCAAATAAATTGTAACTGATTCGATCAAATCATCATCACCAATTTCATATTTTTAATCCATGCTAAAGCATTTTGTGACTTCAGTTTCTGAACTGGAACCATCTGTTATGATCTTAGGGATATTAGTTATAATTTTATTTTTTCAGTTCATTGCCTTCAGCCATTTGAACTTGATTGGTCAAACCAGTTTGAGGTATTGTCTTGATTTGTTGATTCAACGTTAATATTTCCTGGTTGATGATAAGATTATGGATTTGTTGTGTTGATATGGTATATCATTATTATGTTGATGTGGTTTAACATTATTCTTCGTTTCATTTTAGTTTCTGTCAATATTTAGCGTCTAATAGTTGGATTTTCATTTGTGCTATTTATTCTACAAAAACTAAGTTGGAGAGAGAATAACATGTACTGCTTGGTTAACCAAATCAACAGAATGGCTGCTAAGCTTGACCCCATATTTTTTATGTGTTCAAGGAATTCCGGAGTAGGTTAGGTATCTCTGATAGTTCAACCCCAAATTTTGAATTCTAGGTGTTTCTTTGCTTTAGTTCTTTAAGTTTGTCATCCCTATCAATGGATCTAAGTTCTTCTCTTACTTTTGATACTTTAACCATCTATAAGTTTTCCATAATTGATTCTCTGGTTTTATAGAGCATCAAATTATTTATTTATTGATTTTAATAGTAACATTGTGTTTCTTAGGTCATGGACCACAATTTTTCTGTAATCTCTGGTATTGAATTTGTGATTTTATTGTTGCTTTACTCCTGTGCTTCAGATTGTTTAGGTAGGCGTTTGGGACCAAGGCTTCTGGGTAGGGTTGATGATTCAGGGGTAAATAACTTTTTCTCCAGATGCTGTAATTTCTTTATTTTTTTTCTCGACATTATATTTAAGTTTTGATTTGGGTTAGCAAGTCTATTGAATGATTATCTAAGCTGGATCTTCATGGTTGTGGTGACGGCACAGCAGAGACTGGTTAGAGACTTTTACAAGATTCTAAATCAAGTGAACACTGAAGAAATCCCAGCTGGTCTGAAGCTACCAGATTCATTTAATCAACTTGTTTCTGAAATGAAGAACAACCAGTATGATGCAAGGACCTTTGCTTTCATGTTAAGAGCAATGGTATGTTGTGTGTCATAAGAAACATGGTTTTATTCATGTTTTGTATTGTGCATTATCTTTTTGGGAGTGGTAGTGTTGGGGTTGTTCCTAATATGGTCATATCACATCTCATTATTGCAGAGAGATTTGTGGGAAGGGTGGTCTATTTGTGTTTGTGTGTGTGAGAGAGATAGAGAGAGCACCATTAAACCTAACCCCCACTCCCCCCCTAAAAGAAAAAAATAACCCTTGTTAACTGTTGGAACTTTAAGAATAATCTTGTACTGTTTTTGTGTGTAGATGGAAAATTTTGAAAGGGAAATCAGAGAGTCTAAGTTTTCAGAGTTGATGAACAAACACTTTGCGGCAAGTTCTGTACCCAAAGGCATCCACTGTCTGTCTCTACGTCTGACTGATGAATATTCATCCAATGCTCATGCACGCAAACAATTGCCTCCTCCAGAGTTACTGCCTTTGCTCTCTGACAACTCTTATCACCACTTTATCCTATCAACTGATAACATTCTGGCTGCTTCAGTTGTTGTTGTTTCTGCTGTCCAGTCATCTCTAAAACCCGAAAAGATAGTCTTCCATATCATTACTGACAAGAAAACCTACGCGGGTATGCACTCATGGTTTGCACTCAACCCTGTCTCCCCGGCTATTGTTGAAGTGAAGGGCGTGCACCAGTTTGATTGGTTAACAAGAGAAAATGTTCCAGTCCTTGAAGCTGTAGAAAATCAAAATGGGATCAGGAATTATTACCATGGGAATCATATTGCAGGGGCTAATCTTAGTGCTACAACTCCACGAACATTTGCATCAAAATTGCAGGCCAGAAGTCCAAAATACATATCCTTACTCAATCATCTTCGTATATATATCCCTGAGGTAACTCTCTTCCCTAAGTTAAAGATATGGAGTCTTCGATACTTTTGCAATTTTTTATATATGGTTTTTTTTACAGGTGATGCTTAATATTAAAGTGGTTTCTGTTTATTTGATAATGTTCTATAAGATATTCTTTTAATTTTGTAATGTCGAAGTGCATGTGCTGATCATGTGTGCTGTGACAGCTATTTCCCAACCTTGACAAGGTAGTTTTCCTAGATGATGATGTTGTGATTCAGCGAGACTTATCACCACTTTGGGAAATTGACCTTGGGGGAAAGGTCAATGGAGCTGTCGAAACTTGTAGAGGCGAAGATGAGTGGGTAATGTCGAAGCGGTTCAGGAACTACTTCAATTTTTCCCATCCCCTTGTAGCAAAGAATTTGGACCCTGAAGAATGTGCATGGGCTTATGGGATGAATATTTTTGATCTCAGTACATGGAGAAAAACAAGTATAAGAGAAACTTACCATTCCTGGCTGAAAGAGGTAAAGTAGAAGTAGTAAAGCTTCCCTTACACACTTGGGGTTTTGTTCATCTTTTTCATTTTCTCATGGAATGATAGATCTGGTAAACTTTGCAAATTCAGCAAGGCTCTAATGGTGATGTAAACTCTGCAGCATTGGGTTATTTTATTATAATTTTTTCCGTTCCATATTCTTTGAGGTCATTTGCAACCGTATTTTACGTGTTCTTGAAAGTCAGTTATTGGCGCATAGCATATGGATTATTGCAACTTACTTTAATTGATTTTCTTGTGCAGAATCTGAAGTCAAACTTGACAATGTGGAAGCTTGGAACCCTACCACCCGCTTTAATTGCATTTGGAGGTCATGTTCACCCAATTGATCCATCATGGCACATGCTTGGATTGGGCTATCAAAATAAAACCAATCTTGAGAGTGTGGCAAGGGCTGCAGTTATCCACTATAATGGTCAGTCAAAACCATGGTTGCAGATTGGCTTTGAGCATCTTCGGCCATTTTGGACCAAGTATATCAACTACTCCAATGATTTTGTTAGGAACTGCCACATCTTGGATTCATAGGTGATCATCTGGTGGTGCTAAAAACAGGAGATGGGACAGGAAATGACAAGAGTTATATGGGATTCATGGAGTTTTTTTGCAGCTCGAAATTTTTTCGAGATCTATTTGAGAAGACAAGCAGAAAATTCACCGATAGGGTAGAACTTCCCAGTTCAAGAATCACGTTCATCCCTTGAAATTCTGCAGACAATGACCAGCATCATATTATCACAGCATGAGATTCATTCTTTCATTCTGTAACATAGCAATCTGTCCTCATTTTTTGGTTCGGAGAAGGATAGTATTATTGGTCTTCATGGCGGGGGTTTTGCTTGATTCCTTAGCACATATATCAGAATAAAGTGAAATTCAGATGACAAGTGCCTTATGTCAATACCATCATACTGGTTGGTGTAGGGAAGAGAGAGGCTAGGACAGGTCTTTTGTGAGGCTCTCCCATTAGCCCAGATATGTTTTTTCACTTTCATTTTTTTGCCCTTTAAAAATCTTTTCTTGTCTTCATTTTTGTTAGCACCCATTTCTTCCCCTCTTTATTTTATATCATGATGTTGAACTTTAGGAGTAGAACATGGAGATTGCTCTGTTACAGGTCCCATTGAATTGGGGAGCTGTTTTTAGGTTATATATCAGTATTTGTTTATGTACTGTTCACGAGAGATTTAAAATGTGCAGATAAATTCTTTTTCCTGGATTTTATAGCTAGTCTCATTATATTTCTAAATTCTTGCTGTTTTTATGCCCTCTGTATTCATTAGGGTTTAGTGTACCCTACAAAGTTTGGTATCCATGATTTCTTGTCAGCCGTCTAGAAGAAGTATAATAACCCTAGAGGATTCAACTCTGGCGGCAACCATCCAAAACGTGTACAATTGATCTGGTCATATTTTAACTGTAATTTTTTTTGAACCATTGTGTTTGGCATGGCACTCTTGAAGACTCAGTCTTGACCTTCATCAAAGCTTTGAGAAACATTTGTCTTTCCAAACTCAAGAAGGGATTCTCTACTATTTTTCTTTATTAATAAGAGATTCTTTACAAGTGGAATGTTTCTTAGTTGATGATGACAAGAAACCCATCAACTTCCCAATTTGATATTTTGCAAATTGCATTGGACGACCAAATGTGCTAGTTTTCTGATATTTCAATGCGTATGGCGTTTCCTTTTTAGCCACCCACATTTCCTATTTAATAAAAATTAATTGGCCCACATTTGATCAGACCCTTTCGGCATTTTGTTTTCCCATAATAAAATAAAATAAAATTAATTTTTTAAGTGAATGATTAAGGATGCATTGAGTGGCACTTAGTTGTAATTGTATAAACAATTAATAGATTATTCCAAAGCCTAACAATTTAAATGGAAGAATCTGAGAGGTTCTTGCCTTCTTGGACATGCGTATCATGGTCTCATGATCTGCCCACCTACCCAATCATACATTGCATTTGTATATTGACATGCAGCTCATAAAATTCAGATTTTGCCTCCGTAAATATGGAATTATTATAGCCTAGTGTAGTGGTTCGGAGCATCTGTTCCCTCAAGCAAAGTTTTGGATTTGAGTCATAATATTCGTGTAGTGTGTGTGAATTTAATATAGTATCACCAATCTCAATAAGAAAGATCCTCAAATAAAAAAAGAATTATACAACCCATAATAAGTCCTCCTCCTAACCTAATTGGTGATTGCTCAAAGGCTCAGAATTCAGATGCTGCATTTTAGTTATAGGCATGACCCAAAGGCCAAAGGCCAAAGGCCACAGGAGAATGTTGAAGACAGTAATGTTTGTATGTTTGTCTTCTTGTCCTTCCCCCAGCCATCAGCCTGGGTGTCGACATAAAATGAGATAACTTCAAAATCATAACTTCATTATTGACAGATATATGAGATAACGACCATTCTCCTACTACCCCCACCCCCCCTTCAATTTTTGGGCCACCAATCCATTCAACCTTTTTATTTATTTTTCAAGTTTTTTTTTTTTTTATTTATTAAAACTCTTTTTGAGTGAATTTTTCTACAATGCGAACTCACATTAAATAGTAACACATTTGTCGTGATTACACGTAGTTTCAACATTTTTTTTACTAATGTGTAGGTAAATCACAATTCATTGGATTGTGTTTCGCTAAAGGGGAAATTTTCACACTGAAGATAGAATTGAGTTGGGTCATAAAGAACGGTGTTATTGGGTCATGAACAATGAACCACAGGCTAGGATGAAGCATGTACGTGTATGTACATGTAAGGTAAGTTGTTGACTGTCTGATTTACTGTACTGTCACTAACGTGACATTGGAAGTTGGCACTTTAACCCCAAAAGCAGAAAAGGAAATGGAAATAGAAAGACGTTGGAATTGGAAGTTTAGCAAAAGCCAAAGGGTCACACTTTTAAAAGGAGAGAAAATGTGTCCATTTCCATAGCCTTTGGAGATTGCAAGGAGAAGGCAATGGAGTCATTGACCGCAGATTTAGAAGACTTTGAAAACTCCGAAACAGGATCGTTTATCTCCGGGAACTTCTTACTGTTTGATCTCTTCCACTCTGACTTCCCTTATTAATTATACCAAAAATCCCATTTTATTTCGTCTTCGCTTGGATTTCTGAACCACTTGACTGTTCAAAACACACAGAAGGACCCAGATCAGTTTCACAGCCAAGTAAGACAAAACCATCAAAGTTTTTCCATTTTTCTTTTGTCTTTGCTTTGTGCTTGTTTTAGAGCCGACCCAGTTGAGAATTCTTGTAGCTTTTTAGATTCTAGTAGCACCCATTTTAAGCTTTGCTGGTTTAACGGATGCTAACAGCTAAATCATAGCTGTTTTTGATTTTCCTCTATGTACTGATTTCAATACTGAATCACAGCTCATTTTCTTTGCTTGAAAGTAGAAAGCTTTAATCACCATATACAAATATACGCGTCCAGAGTTTAAAGTGTTTCCTTATTTGTCTTAGTCTTTATTCTAAGATTGTTGCAAATTTACGTAGTTTATATTGTTTCCTTGTTTATATTCTCGTTGACCAATTCGAGAATTCGTTGTATCGATTGCCTGTAGAAAAACCCGAGACACTGGGATTTTAATTCTTTTGAACAAGTAGAAATCCTTATACTTCTGAACTCTTTGAAGATGGCTGGGGTGCAAGATCAATTGGAGATCAAGTTTCGGTTGACTGATGGATCAGATATTGGCCCCAAAAGTTTTCCTGCTGCTACAAGTGTTGTAACCTTGAAGGAAAGCATTCTTGCGCAATGGCCTAAAGGTTGGTTTTTTCAATTTTCTTTAAAAACCAAAAACTTCTTTGCTTTCTTTTTTGTTGGGTGTTTGATTGCAAAACAAATCAGTCTCAGCAAGCTTATATGTAAAGGTTGCAGGAGGGACTTGGAATTGGTTAACGTCAGATCATAGTTCATATCTCTGTTCTATGTTAGAATTTGCTCTGAAGTGATAACTTAACCAGAACAGGATCTCTTAAATAAGTGACTATGGGATAGTCTTCTCAACACGTGATATTGTGAACTTGTGTTGTCTTTGCAATTCAATTTTTTATTGGCTCTAGGTGTACTTCTTGGTAACTTAGGTGCAATGTTTAGTTTCATTTGCATTACATGTTTATTACCCTTGAGACATTTCTAACTGACATCTCCGCTTTCTCACTTTTCCCTTTCGTTTTCTCATAAACCTTTTCTGAATTGTGTGCACTAGTGTTCTTATGCTCTCTTTAGGGAATTTGAGGTTGACAAGTTAATTATTGTGAAATCAAGGTTGTGCCAGTTCCATTTGTGGTTCTGCGGACACAGCTTTCATATGAGCAACCAAGCCAATGGTTAAAGACTTAAAAGCACCGTAGAGCTGCTTATGTTACATGGGCTAGTGATTGAGGACATATACCATTCCTTTTACAGGCAGCCTTTTTTAAGGTGTTAAATCTCATCGAACTGAAATGATTTTCTACTAAAGACAAGTTAACTGTCTTAGTACTTCTCTCCTACTTGCACTTGGTATCTGAGACAATTGAGCATGGCTTCAGAGCATTAGATAGAAGCGATGACACTATGAAATCTTTGAATCTCAGATTTCTCCGTTCTCTTTAATCTTTCTTAATTACCTTTAGAATACTGCTTCTTTGTCAAAATTTGTCGGCATGCTTGATGAACTTTTGTGACTTGTTTAATGTATTTGAGCTGATTAAGCATAATATTATTGTTTTGAATCAGAGAAGGAGAATGGTCCAAGGACTGTTAAAGATGTCAAGCTAATAAGCGCAGGAAGAATATTGGAGAACAACAGAACAGTTGGGGAGTGCCGAAGTCCATTATGTGATGTCCCTGGTGGAGTTACAACTATGCATGTCGTTGTTCAACCACCTTCATTGGAGAAAGGTAAAAGTATATTCTGAGGCTTCAGAACCAAAGTTTTCTATGTAAACCACTGTGCGAAACTAGAAATTACCGAAGTTTTCTTTTTATGTTTTTGTTTCTGACTAAAGTCTCAAAGAAGATATAGTCTCTGTTACTTTCTTTTCTTTTGGAAACAACTTACAGGTAAAAAAAGAAACCATGTTTTTTTTCTTATGCTTTGAACAGTAGGTTTTTTTTTTTCCTGCGGGCGTATATTTTTTTCTTGCCAAACTTAGCAGTTAATCTGATTTTTATGTGCTTGAATAGAGATCATGTGTATAACATCAAGAAGATTTTTTTATAGTTTCCTCCTTAATGTGTGGTGGTCCTGTTTGAGGGAAATGGAAAAGACTAGGCAATGACAGATTTTTGTGAGGTACACAAATACATGCTGTTGTTGTCACTCATAGTTATTAGGCCCGCACTTCTTTTACTGGCCACCTCCTGAGTAGGAGAAACACCGAAAGAAGGCCTGAATCATCTAACTACATGTCATGAGTCATGACAAGTAGAGATTATTTTGTTTTTATGCTTCTACATGATCTTTAATTAAATGTGTATCTTTCAATTGAAACAGAAAAAAAACTGATGAGCGAACCGAAGCAGAACAAGTGCGTTTGTGTTATATTATAACTTTTTCTCTTCAGATAGTGGGGAGAACATCATTTTTCGGTGGGTGTATATACTTCTATCCCTTTCAATGCTTATCTTCTCTTTTTGCACCTCCAAACTTCACCGAATCTCAACCTTTATAATGTATTTCTCATCATTTTCGACGATAGGTAAAGAGGGTTGGAGCTAGTAATGAAAATGAAGTTGGTAAAATTGCACAGATTGATTCAACTCAGTTGGAATTATGCAGGCTTCAAAGGTCACAGTTTGGTGCAGGTCCATCATCATACTCTGTTTGTTGTCAAGTCCATGAGACTATGCTACATCATGCACTCATATCAAATATTTTTATGTAAAGAGTTCTTGTATCGACCTTATTTATTTTCAAATTTTACACTTGAAGAAGTTGTTTCATTCACAATGTAAATTTTTGATGCTATTATCTTGAATCATATTTTGTCAACAAGGAATTGCCAAAGCGCTTCAGAGGTTGGGCTCCAAGTTCCAACAGATTGCTATGTTCCTCAGCTTGGGTCATAAGCAAGAGTTTGTTTTAGGAAAAGATCTTAAGAACTAAAGAAGTTTGTCATGTAATCCGGCAACGGTGCGGCTATAATGAGGGGGATTTTGTGCGGGGGTTATTTGAGGGGGCTACCTTGCTGGCCATTAGTTTTGGGAGGTAACAAAAGATGGGTTTGGTTAAGGGCTGGTGCCCGTCATCTGGTCATCGGCTCCATGTTAAGCCAATAGATTTTGCTCAACATAGATCCTCCACATTGATACCCACCAAAGAGAGAAGGCTACAACAACTAAATCTAAACCTCCAAAGAAAGAAAGGCTTCTCGTCCCTCCAATAAATTGGGCAACCAAGTAACAATTATTAAGAATTGGGTGTGCACTAATCTTAACTTGTGAAACCCAGTTGGGGATTTGGAGTGAGAAGCGTTTGAATATTTGCAGTTGTTTGATTGTTGAGCCAACGTCCCTCCAAGCTATCCAAGAAAAACCCATCAATAATGAAGAAATCTTAGAACTAAAATAAAATATCAAACCAAGAAAAACCCATCTTTCAAATTTTTAGTTTTTGTCAAAGCTTGAGTTAATGTTTCGTGGACCAAAATCTGTTTATGTTTTTTGAATTATAAGGTTTTAGACGTACCCTTCAAGCTTTTGTACGATTAGTTCCTGAGTTGACTGGAATTTTGAGTTCTTTTTACTTTTTACACTTCACTTGAGCCTTTAAAATATATATAGTCGAAGAGGAAAACGGCCATAGCTGAAGGGCTTTTATTTTGATGAAGACTTCTCACTCAAAAAGTAAAAAGGAATATTTATTTGGGAAAAAGATGCTGCTATATGATGGAGAAATAAAATACATGGATGCAAGCGTCAACTTCAGAATGGGCAAGCCTCTCATTCATGGTCAATAACAATGATATCCAAGCTCTGGATGTACAATGATAAGATCCAAACAGACTGGCTTCCCTTCTATATGTTCTTAATCATTTAAGGTTAGCACTTTCATGGAGAAAAGAAAACTATACGTCTGATTTTGACAGAGTTAAATGTGACTTTACCACCACTACAACACTCTTCCCAGCCTAATCCGTACAACTGAGCTTCTATTAATATATAGTTAGCAGATTGTACTCCATTGTTCCCAGACAAACAATATTCATGCTAACACCTTACCACCACCACCACAACACTCTTCCCAGCCTAATCTGTACAACTGAGCTTCCATCGCAATCTGGAGATGACGCAAGAAGTCCTACTTATAGTTAGTTCATGTAGCTAAACTTCCTTCCAACTTGAGGCAACACCTTCAAACAAGACGAGTCCTTCCAAGGACAGAAGCTTCCTTCTTGGGCCACATTCTAACAAAAGTTTAAAACAATTAGACAAATCGATGCAATTAGCAGAGAATGCAAAAGTCATCACTGGGCATAATTGATAGAGAAAATGTGCATGATGCAAAGTAACACATGCCAATTCATGCACCAACATATAAACAATGTAAAGGCATGTCAATCCATGCATACGCCATGTGCATGACCAATGCTGCTTTGGTTAGTAGCTGCTGTGAGAAGAACTGTGTTGTGGATGGCCTGGCTAATTGGAGCTACAATATGGATTTAGGGGTTTGTATGTTTGAGGATGCTCTCGTTTGGATTAGTTCCCTGTTAACTGATGATTTGTTAGATCTCGTTTGATTTCTTCTGATGTAGGTTAGTTGGTTGTTTTCTGGGGCTTTGCCCCCTTGTTCATAAAAAATAAAATAAAAAATTCCCCCAGTCCTTTGAAAAAGAAGTCTATGTCAAAATGGGTACTGAAAACTGGACAAAAATTGCAATCAACCCCAACAAAATTTTAGTCAGTGTATCACCAGATTGAATGTCAACTAGGGATTGCCACATTACACCAAATCCTTTTCCAACCTTTTTCTAATGAATGGTTTGCTCAACAAATAGTTCAGCTAACAAGATACCCTTGTACCAAGCACACACAGGCAACAAGATATAAAAACTAACCTTCAGCCAGTAGAAAAATCCACGCAAAAGATTCAAAATTCTAGGGCAGTCGCTGCTAGCAGCATCAAGCTTTCTTGCTAGGACTGCAAGATTAGAAAACAAATTAATTAGACGTTAAATACAATAAAATTGAAAGAATGCAAAACTGGTAAGTTGTACTCAGAAGCATCTAAAACAACAAGTTTCAAAGAAACCATGGAAAATGAAAAAAAAAAAAAAAAAAAAAAAAAAGTCATTAAAGAAATCATGTTGGAAAACACTCCCACTCCAACAAAGATGACCTACATCTCTCTTAAGATAGCAGTCCTCATTAAATGAGCTAGAAAGCATATGTACGCAAAGGCAATGGCATTACACAAACAACAAGGCCTTACACCATCAATCAATTTACATTTTGTGTACGCACAATATATTACTGAACTTTTAAGTCATTAATATTAAACCTAAACCAGGCAATAGAAGTACATATAGTTAAGGCATAAACGCAGCAGGATTGACCCATAATGGGTCCAATCCAACCCTGGGGACCAAGGCCCCAGTTCATCCCTCAAAAGGTTGCAAGGAGGGGCATGAGGATTCTAACCCTAGAACTTCCCAATCAACAAGAATCAGAGTTCTATATAATCTAAATATTCATAATAGTGTATGAAGCATCTAAATCCTTGTACTTCTGGTATTAATATGTAAACAATATAAAATATGAATCTAAAGGAAAGGATCAGACCACATTATATACCCAATGCCCAATTCAGTTCATTTAACGTGTATACACGCAGTGGAGCATACAAAATCCTAGACTTCCTAAATATTAGAGAATCAGCAGCCACAAAAAAGTTCATATTCAGCATACCTCATACATACCCAAAAAAAGAAGAAAAATGATCAGTTGCACGCATAGGAAAACAAATGCATTTTAACGAAAACGAACCTATGTGCTGCTTTCGATATGAAGCCCTTAATTTCCCTGACACTGACCTTCGTCGGTTCAGTTGTTTCAAGAGCCTTTTACACTCTTTTTCGTCATAAGGCCGTTTAAGGTCCTTCATAAGCCCCTTCCTAAACTGGGCATGACTTGTATCACAAGTTTCAACGCACCATCCACCGTCTACGCCCACCTTTTTATTTCAAAGAATCAAAAGTAGAAACAACCATTAAAAAAATATCAGAAGCCACAAATTAATAGCATGCACATGTTGTGTATGAGTGCATGTGTATGCACGTGATAGCATAAACTAGAAAAACAAACCAAAGCTGAAACAGGGAAGATGCATACAGCTGTAGATGAGGTAAAATACTCATCACATGGTTCTTTCTTAATTTCTACAGCTGAACTCTCCACATCCTCCTCAAGTACACATGCCACTGGTCCAGCAGTTGTAGGTGTATACACCCACTTTCCACCGTATTTTCTTAGACCATCTAGAACCTCTTGATAGTCCAAGTCTATTTGATCAGACACAGCTCCATGGTTGTGTCCATGCTCGGCCAAATGAGGTCTTTTAACAGGATGCCCCTTTGTCCTACTATCTGCACCTTTCTTATTTACTTTCTTCTTCTTCACATGAGAACTTTTTAAAGTTTCTCGAGTAGTGGGACCCTCTACACCATGCATTTTATTAGAACGCCCTTTTGTCCTATCAGAAACAGGATCCAGAGCTTCCACTTTTACATTCTTCTTCACCCCTAAACTCTTTTTATTTGGCAGACCCTCTGAATCTTCCAGAATTCCCCTTTTTTTTTTCCTCATAGCATACCTAACAGTTCTTGGGCTAGCTTTTTTTATTTCAGTCTTCTCTTTCACATGAGATATTGATGTGGGACAGGGGTGAATTGTCTTTCTTTTGCAAATCCTAATGGGTTTGACAAAGATTTCCTCATCAGATTTTTTCACAGTTTCTGGGGTATCTAAATTGGTCTCGTCTAGTTCCCCATCTTCTTGTTCATACTTTATCAGCTCCAAATTCTCATTCTCTCGAACAAGCACCAATACATAGGACTTTCCATCTTCCTTCAGATTTTCCAATAATATCTTATACTGAGGATCCACATCATCATCAAAATCATCGCTATCCACAGACCTACCATTTAGGTTGACATCACCACGATCCATCAACTGAGCATTAGAATGAACATCCCCATCAACTATCCACCTAGTGTCATGATAATCTTGACCATCATCACCACCATGCAGTTCTAACCCCTCAAGAAAAACCTCATACTCCTTATCCAGTATTTCTTCGTCCACTTGGATAGTATTAGCATAGTTTCTTCTTTTCTTCGTGGCACTGATCCAGGAATTGGGCTCATAATTCCTATCATCAGCAACGCACTTTCTCTTCCTCCACCTCGCCAACCTCATGTCATTCTCACAATCTCCCTTATAATCCGTCTTTAAACTATTAAGCTCTCTTATCCCCTTACAGGGGCGCCATTTACCAACAATCAGCACAAAAAACCCTCTTTGCTTCTGTTTCAAAACACGTAGAAACAAAAATTATAATCGATAATGCAAATATCAGAGCATGCATTGTAACCCACAATTCTGTAATGTCGATGGAACAGAAAAACCCCGTTTGGTTTCTGAGAAAATACAGGAAATGAAAAACCAGTGACGATCCCAATTCCTACACTTTCTTTGAACAAAATAAAAAAAGCCCACCATCAGTAAACCTTAAACAAGCAGTAAAGTTTAACACTTGAAGTTTATCACAATAAAAAAAATTTTAAAAAAAATTTCCCTGGTTTTCTCAGGAACCAAAAGGAGGTCTTGCGCTGAGAAAATACGGGAAAAGAAAAAACAACGAAGATCCCAAGTTATACACTTTCTTTGAACAAAATAACAAAAACCCATCATCAGTGAGACACAATAAACAAACATTAAAAACAGACTTTAACATTAGCGCAATAAAAAAGGAAATAACTTTCCCGTGTTTTCTCAGGAACCAAAAGGGGTCTTGGGATGATATTTCTTACCTAAACCCCAGCGAGGACTCCGGCGAGATCGAGTTTCACAATGAACCATAAGGTAAAGCCAAAAGCATCACCGCACTTCGTGAGCTTTGGGGACTTGAGTCGACTGGCGGAGGCCTTAATAGAAATGACTGATAGTGGGAGTGATGGAGCAGGGAGACTGAGAGACAGGAGAGAGAGAATGCAGACTCGGGTTTTAGCTTTTGTTATGGGTTATTTCAACCCGGTTGTAACAATAAGATCATTTTGACAATGCAGCATCGGACGTCTATTAAGAGTCAAGACTTACGTTGGCCAACTCATCAGTGGGCTAAGCTATTCGGCCTACTCTTGAACTTGGACCCAATATAATCATGCTCTCATTGAATTCAGACATTGCAATTATGTGACACTTGAAAAAGAACACATGAAACGCAGATGCAAATGAGACTAGTCGGTTAAAGTAGTGTGTCTATTTTTAAAATACGTTACATGTAAAACTATATAAGATTAAAACCGAGACTTTTTAATCCAAGCAATTAAAGCATAAGCTTCACCTCTTTTCCAATACAATTATTTGTGTATTGTCCGTTTACAATATAAGATTCATTTTTCTTATTTTTATTTTTTCTACTAGGAACGAAGTTTTAATAGAGTACTTTTTTATGTTCGCTAAATGCGTGACAAGTTACTTTTCTTTTCCATCCAAAGCATCTTGTGGGTCCCCATTTCATCAGATCCAATGATCCGCTGAATTAGGCCACGTGTATGAAGATATTAGAAGAGGCTCACCACACACCGTAGGCCCTAGCGTACGGACCAATTCTCGACGTTTCCAGAAGTCTCGTTAACAAGAAGAGGACAAATTTGTGCCTTTTCTTTTCTTTTCTTTTTGTTAGTTTGAGCAACAAATAAAAAATAAAGAAATTTCGAAATTTGAGCTTCGTTAATCTGTACTTCGCTTCAGTGACAGGAAGTTGCGAGAAGCCTCTTCACCTCACCTCATAAATTTCCATATCTTTTCTCAATTCCTACGCAAAGCTTCTTCTTACTTCTCCAACATTTCAAGGCAAGCTCCTTTTTCTTTTCTCAATCTGAAAATCCAAACCCACTTCACTCTCACGAACTCCACAACATCAACGATAAGCAGCTTTCCGAGCTCCGCCAATGGCGTCCGCGACCTCCTTTGCTTCTGGGGTCGGTCTTCCTCTTCCCCAATCGGTTTCTTCCAAATGGTGCAATAAAGCTGCTATCTTTGCTCGCCCACACATCTCCCTCAGCTTCCATGCCAGAACCGAATCCTTCAGGGCCTTAACTTCGCGGCAATTGAGCCAAAACGGTGCGTTCCGAACTGGGTTGCGGAGAAATAGTCGGAGTTCGAGGCCTTTTGTTGTGCGCTGCGATGCTTCAACTGGAAGGGTATTGTATATTTTCTTTTTGTCATGTTGTTTAGCTTAACGGACTGTTGGGTGTTTCTAATTTTGCTGTAAAAATTACGTATATGACGTGGTTTTGGTATTGATGGAGTGACAGATTACACAACAGGACTTTACAGAAATGGCATGGCAATCGATTGTTTCGTCTCCAGAAGTGGCAAAAGAGAACAAACATCAGATAGTGGAGACTGAGCATTTGATGAAAGCACTCTTGGAGCAAAAGAATGGCCTTGCTCGTCGCATTTTCTCCAAAGCTGGGATCGACAATACCCGTCTTCTTGAGGCAACTGATAAGTATATTCAACGCCAACCAAAGGTATTTGTCATTGGTGGTCTCTGTAATGCTTAAGCACATAAAGTTAGTTATTTATGAATTTGGCATTGCTTGTCTTACTGTAAAGTTTACTAAGTGAGATGGTAAGAGGATAAGTTAAATATCTTTAACTGCAGTAGATTACCGGCTGAGGATAGATGTGAGCTGCAGATGCAAACTTAGATTTGATCTGTACGAGATTGCTGTTTCTAGAATTGACCAAGGCTCTTATAACTTATAAGCAGGCACCCAAAATATTAGTTATTAATTGATGCACAATCATTTGACATAAAATTATGCTTTTAGAGGCCCTTAAAGCGCATGATGGAAGTGGAGTGACGTTTTCATCATAGTTTTAGACAACCTACAAGATCCTAATATATGCAGTTGACTGGTTTGGCTAGATCCTAGATACATTCTCTACACTTGTGGAAAACCTGGTTAACTTGTGTCCGTCTCTGTTTAATTAAAACAGGTTCTTGGTGAATCTGCGGGCTCAATGTTAGGACGTGACTTGGAAGCCTTGATTCAACGAGCCAGGGATTACAAGAAAGAGTATGGGGACTCATTCGTCTCTGTGGAGCATTTGGTTCTTGGTTTCACTCAAGATCAACGATTTGGGAAGCAATTATTTAGAGATTTTCAAATATCCAAGGAAACTTTGAAATCTGCTATAGAATCCATACGGGGACGCCAATCAGTTATTGACCAAGGTTGCAATGTGTTACATTACTTTTAATCATTGTACAGGATTTTTTTGTGTATACATGTGCTGCTTGATCGAACAATGCAAAGTGGGGAAACAAAAAGCAGGTTTAGTGTTTAGTGTTCCAGTCTTCTCGTGGGGCTTGATAGCAATTTCAGTGTATGATTGTTAGCTGCCTTTTTAATCTATTTGCATGGAAGTATGACCCTCCATTTTTTGTTGCAGATCCTGAAGGAAAATATGAAGCACTTGAAAAGTATGGAAAGGATTTGACAGCTATGGCAAAGGCAGGAAAGCTTGACCCAGTAATAGGAAGAGATGATGAAATACGCAGGTGCATCCAGATTCTCTCCAGAAGAACAAAGAACAACCCGGTGCTGATTGGCGAACCAGGTGTCGGAAAAACTGCAATTTCCGAAGGGTAAGTACCTGGTTATTCGCCTGTGCATATGTGTCATTGAGATAGGGATGTCTTTGAACAACTTTTGGTTTTCTGGATACACAGCTAGCCACTTCTAGCTAATCTTACCTGTAATCTTATAGTTATTCTTGTTGTTTCTGGTAGCCGTATTGAACTTCTAAAGCTAGTAAAAGCTTAAACATTAATCTAATTTTCTTTATACGTTAAGCATTAATGTTATGTTTAACATGATTAATCTTAATACTAGTAGTAATACAGTTACTTGAGTATGAGATGAGTACCAAGTTTTTACACTGGCTTTCATTAATATGGAATATCAAATTCAGGCTTTATAGGTAAGTTTGTTAGGGGGCCTCTTAGTGACTTATTTCTTTATTGGGCACATCAATCTGACTCAACTTTTCAACAGGCTTGCTCAAAGAATTGTGCAAGGGGATGTCCCACAAGCTTTGATGAACCGTAAGGTGTGTGCTCTATCTTGAGTTTGATGCCTCCTACCAGGAAATGTGTTTATTTACATGACCTACTTCGCTTGACAGCTAATATCCCTTGACATGGGTTCACTAATTGCTGGGGCAAAATATCGTGGAGAATTTGAGGATAGGCTGAAGGCAGTACTTAAGGAAGTAACAGAATCAGAGGGCCAGATAATCCTTTTTATTGATGAGATCCACACAGTTGTTGGGGCAGGTATTCATCTTATTTTCTATTCTCATATTCATATATATTGGCGGAACAAAACTTTAATCCTCAATCTTTAGAAAGCATCGGTGGAGGCTTCACCAATTATTATTTGTTCAGGTGCTACAAATGGTGCAATGGATGCTGGCAATCTCTTAAAACCCATGCTTGGTAGGGGAGAGTTGCGGTGTATAGGTGCAACAACACTGGATGAGTATCGTAAATACATTGAGAAAGATCCAGCATTGGAGCGTCGTTTCCAGCAAGTTTATGTTGATCAGCCTACTGTGGAAGATACCATTTCAATACTCCGGGGACTGCGTGAAAGATATGAGTTGCATCATGGAGTCCGCATTTCTGATGGTGCACTCGTGGAAGCTGCGATTCTCTCAGACCGTTACATCAGTGGGCGATTTTTACCTGACAAAGGTAATGCCATCACAATGTATTCAACAACTAAACATTTGAACAATCTCTGCTTCAATTAGAAACTGATCTAAGAAATTATATGCAATTAATATCTTAGCATTTACATGTTACATAGAATGCTAATATGTGCCCTACAATTGCAGCTATTGACTTAGTTGATGAAGCTGCTGCTAAATTGAAAATGGAAATTACGTCAAAGCCCACAGCCCTAGATGAGATCAACCGTTCAGTGTTGAAACTTGAAATGGAGAGACTATCACTTACAAATGATACAGACAAAGCTTCTAAAGAGAGACTGAACCGCCTTGAGGCTGAGTTGTCTCTCTTAAAAGAGAAACAAGCTGAGCTGGCTGAGCAGTGGGAGCATGAAAAATCGGTCATGACTCGCATTCAGTCAATCAAGGAAGAGGTATGTACTAATACCGTACACATGTTTTCCTTATTGTGTTTCTTTTTAATTTAAAGCCCTGTTTCTCTTTCTAATACTGTTTTCTTAGATCAGTCATCATGACATTTTCTTTTTCTTTTTTTCTAAAAAGAAGAAATCCAATTAGTAATTCAAGTGGGAGGAACATACAAGTTTCCAAGTCAAACAATTACTAATTAATTGGTGAAAATTTAAAATCAGAAGATAATGAGGTAAGCTTTGAAAGATGTGGCTAATAAGTAACAAGTCTGTGTTATGTTTCAGATTGACAGGGTAAATCTTGAGATCCAGCAGGCTGAACGAGAGTATGATCTCAACCGGGCTGCTGAGTTGAAGTATGGGAGTCTGAATTCTTTGCAGCGCCAACTTGTTGGTGCAGAAAAAGAGCTAGATGAGTATATGAAGTCTGGGAAGTCCATGCTGAGAGAGGAAGTTACTGGAAATGACATTGCTGAAATAGTCAGCAAGTGGACTGGTATTCCTGTTTCCAAGTTGCAACAATCGGAGATAGAAAAGCTCTTGCACTTGGAGGATGAGCTGCATAAACGTGTTGTGGGTCAGGATCCTGCAGTGAAATCAGTAGCTGAAGCTATTCAGCGGTCTCGAGCAGGTCTCTCAGATCCTCATCGCCCAATTGCTAGTTTCATGTTCATGGGTCCCACTGGTGTTGGGAAGACAGAACTAGCTAAGGCCCTTGCCTCCTACATGTTCAACACTGAAGAAGCACTTGTAAGAATTGATATGAGTGAGTACATGGAAAAGCATGCTGTTTCCAGATTGATAGGAGCTCCACCTGGTTATGTGGGGTATGAGGAGGGAGGACAGCTGACAGAGACTGTTCGCCGGAGGCCGTATTCAGTTATTTTGTTTGATGAGATAGAGAAAGCACATTCTGATGTGTTCAATGTGTTCCTTCAAATTTTAGATGATGGGCGAGTAACTGACTCACAGGGTCGCACTGTGAGTTTCACCAACACTGTCATCATCATGACCTCAAATGTGGGTTCACAGTACATACTAAACACTGATGATGACACCATGCCAAAGGACTTGGCTTATGACACTATAAAGAAGCGGGTAATGGAAGCTGCAAGATCAATATTTCGACCTGAGTTCATGAACCGGGTTGATGAGTACATAGTTTTCCAGCCCTTGGACCGTGATCAGATAAGCCGTATTGTCAAGTTACAGGTAATTTCAAAAATTCTTTTTCGCTCAGTTATTTTCCGTGTTGACATGTATATAAATATAATTATGTTATTCCTAGGATTTGGGATTAAATCTCTTTTAATGGTCTCTAAGACAATGTTGATTGGTCAATTTCTCTCCTTTTCCCCCTGTTGCTTCCTGCATTACCTTGTTCTGTGATAGAGCTTCATTTTTTCGCTCATAGATTTTACATGTCCATCGCAGTTGAACCGAGTGCAAAAGAGAATTGCAGACCGCAAGATGAAAGTCAAGGTGAGTGATGCAGCCATCCAGCTTCTTGCAAGTCTCGGGTATGATCCAAACTATGGTGCTAGGCCAGTCAAGCGGGTGATACAGCAGTACGTCGAAAATGAGCTTGCCAAGGGCATCTTGAGAGGAGATTTTGGGGAAGAAGACACTGTATTTATAGACACAGAGGTTACAGCATTTTCGAATGGCCAACTACCCCAGCAAAAGCTTTTGTTCAAGAGGCTTGAAACTGATGATTCAGAATCTCCAGCTGCAGAGAACCAAGAGGCTTTCTCAGAGACTCTATAGATGCTAACAAAGTTGGGGCGAGGTCCTCTGGACATAGTCAGGAGATTTCTTTCTTGTATATGGGATAATGTTATGTTACAGAAACTTATAAGCTTCAAAATATGCTTTAATCTTTTGTTCATATCAATATTTCATGTTTCCAAAATCCCATCGTTGCAGATTTTGTTAGTCTCTCAACAGAAAAAGCTGCATTATTGCCTTTACATTGCTTGAAATATTAAGAATAATAAAGATCGTATTTTACCCTGCTTTTCTCTGATGTTGTTTGTGTTCTGCTGCATAACTCTTTTGTTTTTTTTTGGGACAAATGTTGCATAACTTGATCACACAAAATTTAACCCAAAAAATAGACCAAAAATAAAATAGAAAAAAGAACTGATCACACGCATGACGTGTCAAGTTTGTGCGGTGTTCTTGGACATCGGACACCGTTCGATTAATTAAGCACGTGACCCACCTTGATCAAGAGCCTTCTTCTTGACGTTTCGATCAAATGCACGTCGTCTGGGCCGTTCGATAAAAGCCCATGTGGTCTGGACCGTTGGATTAAAGAACCAGTCAGACTGGTATTTAGTAGCGCCAATACTCACTCTCGAGTGTGCTGAACATTGACATTTGAGCAGCAAACGGAGACGAATTGAAATGGGTGAAGTCCCTCTTGTTTTCTTTCTTGCGGATGATCAATCAATCCACTAACCTCTAAGAACAGTTGGGTTGATGCCAAGTTCTTAAATGTTTTTTTAATTTTTTTTTTTTGTTGGCAGATGAAGGAGAAGAAGTGAAATCAAAAGGAGGGAACTTTGGGGACGTAATGGAAGGAGTGGCTTCAATAGCACTGTTACCATCTGGGGCCATATCAGGCCACTTCATCCACCTCCAAAACTCCATTAGCATTTGCTACGGTCTTTTTGGAACTGGTAATTCCTTTCTCTGTTTTCTTATCATGATGCCCTTTGCGATATGGATGCTTAGCCATTAATTTCTTTTTCCATGTTCGGTAGAGTTGGCATGTGAAAAGGAGTGTAGCAGGGGTGAGGATTATCGTCTGATCAAGCTTGAAATTATAGACTACATTGTATGAGGGATTTTTCATCTTTCTTCTATTGTATTTGTACACTATTTACCTTCTCCTCTTTTTTGTTTCATTTTTTACCAGAATGGTACTTTGCCTTTCTATAATGTAATTCTCTGTGTGGCCTCTAATGGGTTTTGATTTTGACAGAGAAAGAAAGAAAAGGTTGTGGTTGTAGAGTGTAGAGGCCATGATGCTGCTAGGTTGCAGAGCATTGATCATGCTCATGGGTAACCCATTTTAGATCTATCTTGCTGGTTCTTAATTTATGTTAGATTATTTTGCATATTGTATTTTTGGTTCTTGCCTGTTAATATATTTGAAGTTACAGATACTTTAGCTTATCTTTTGTTAAAAGTCTTTGCTTTTATAGTCTTGTATCTCTCTGATTTCTACAATGATAGAACCTTTGGATGAACCATTGTCTTTCAAAACGTGATCAAACCATTATCTAAGATTTTGATATAGCTGAGTCATTTTTCCTTTTCCAAGAATAACCTTTTCTTACAGCCTCACTCCCATTTTATGTAGTTTCATTGTGAATTCCTGTTTTCATTTATAATTATTTCTTTCACGATTGATCATTACGTGTAGATTTGCCTCTTGTTTGCATTCAATGGTAGGCAGTTGGGAGGAGGATGTTGTGGATCTGGTTGAAGAACAGCATGGGAAGGACAAGCTTTTGGTTTCTTTCAACTGTGAGACTCTGAAATCGGATAAAGCAGCAGAAGATCATATCAAACAGTTTATGCCCAAGTTAGCTGGCCTAGATGCTATTGTGTAAGGCCTATTTTTTCTCTTATCCCCTGTCTCATAACTCTATGCACAATAACATATGTCAAACAGACGACAGTGTGGGCTTTCCTGTTACCGTCTGGTTTTCCAGCACTTTGTATGGAAAGTCCTCACACCTTTCTTGCCTATTTCCTAGTTCTAGGACTTTCGAGAAACCAGCCACAAGTTGTAGCATGGTTTCCTTGAGGGTTTTTTGGAAGACAATCCAGAGAGAAATTAACTTTGATTGTCTACTTTCTAGTTTAAGGCTTCAACCTAAACTTGTTAAGCCTTGCTCTTGCTTCTCAGGGTTACTTCTGTATTTTTCGTATTAACCCTATGCTGATTTGTCAAATGTTTCAGTTTTTATATGCCTTGTACAAGCCCTGACTGAGAATCTAAATTTTTGCAGCAACATTGGTAAGATGACCATTGCTGGGTTGAACTTCGAAGCAGAGGCATGAGCACAGTATATGATCGGATGTATATAATGTACTTCTGTATTTTTCGTTTATGTAATATAGTTGTAATGTGTGACCAACTTGAGACTGATCAAATGTATGCGTCACTTTAAGCTCTGTTTGCCAATTTTGCCGGTTTTGAAACCTTGTATCCTGCTGCCTCATCTGTTTCGCATGAGCAAGTTAAAACAGAAGACTGATCATATATAGCCTTGTGTTTTTAATTTTTACTTATATGCTTCACACTTGCAAATCAAAACATGGTCCGAGTCTGCGCTATTAGTAGGGAGTTTTAAAGAGGTTGCATAAGTTGACTTAAATATCCGATTAATCGCGTGATCTGAAAACCTGATATAGTATTTACATGTTTTACTCTTCCAACAAATTCTGATTGCCCAGATGCAAATGATATTTAAATGATCAGTATCATGCATTTCCACTATAGCAACAGAGTTTTAATCACTTTCCCTTCTTTGTATTACGAGTAATTGAAGTCTTTAAACTCTTCTCTTATCACTGCTCAAAGTCCCCAAAATCCCGCATGGAGTTTTGCTAAGCTGATTCAAGATTTATCGGAAAAGTCAATGAACGAGAATGTAAACTTATTGCACAAACCAATATCCGATCCACATTACATATATAGGCCACACATAGATGTACATTGTATTAGAGTCCAGAGTGACAACATTTTATGTAAAGGACAATTGGAAAAGAAATGGTTAGCAGCAGCTTCAAGCACTTCCACGGTAACCCACCAGACCAGGGCAAGACTGAAAGCTTCGACACTTAATGGGATTGTAATGGTATGATTTCAGCTTCCACAAGCCGAGTCAAGATCCCATAATATTTCTGACCTTCCCAACCTTAAACTTGCAACGCCAAGAGACCTGCCAAAACATAACGGGAAAGAATAAAGTTATCTTCTGATTCCAGCAAAAAGAAAGGGCGGTCAGCCCAAGTAGAAAGCATGTTCAATTGAGCTGCAAGAACTGAAACATATTCTCATGGTTTACTTTTTTAATGAATTAAGGCACATTCAAAAGGAACTTTCACATATTGGAATACTAGTTTTGCCATATCCAGCGAAAGAGGATGCTCTTGTTGAACTTATAGTATAGGTATTGCGTCCATGTCATCCCATAGAAAAATCGCGAATCTCCCTATAGATATAACCCGATTTCCAAAATAAAAAATTTCTAAAACTTAAAGGTGGAACAGAGTACCTCTTTTTTGTTTCAACTATCAGTCCAACTCTGATGCCTCTTCTGAATCAGATAGAGGTAGCAGGGTACAGATCCCAAGCATATGTCCATTAAGGCAAACAAAATACTCAATGCAATCCTCATAAGCTCCCAATCTGCAGCTGGCACTCTGCGGTATCATTTTGGCTTGCAACATGCTCCATAACTTAGCTTTGCAGTAAGGGCACACCTCTGTTGGATGAAGTTGGGCCTCCTTCTTAATCAACATCTTCCGAACCTTTGACATTGAGAATGACTTGAAGACTCCGCGGAAAAAACCAACATCCCCCTCTTCACCTTGGTCAAGATGTTCACAGGGATCAGACACATACAAAACATCTGTTCTGCATTGTGGCAAGAGAAAGCTCTTCCCAGATGTCCTAGAGAACCTGGTCCTATAAACAAAGTGACCAGGGATTTGAATGGTATTAAAGAGGCCACCCTTCTTAGATCCTGTACAGTAAATAAGCAGCTTCCCGAGTGCCCTCCAGTTCCCATCTACACTGTGACTCCCACTAGATTGAAGATCAATCATCATCTTTGGTGCTCTTGTTCGGCAAAATTCCTTCCACAGTACACGCTTGGCGAGATCATCAAACCATTTGCAGACACAAGAAAGTGTAGCAATTAACTTAGGATTCCAATTCAACTGCTGGAATACTAGGAATATTGCATCTTCACTTAGATGCCCTTTTGTGCATTGACAGCTTGTTGAGTGTATGCAACGATACTGCTTTGTAAGAATCATTTTGTCCACCTAGAAAGATTGAAAAATACAATAATCTCAAATCCCTGTAATTCATGAGACTGTCAACATGTAGCATACATGCACTCACACTATTGTTTATCAGCCAAATAGGAGAACAAATGTTAGATTTAATAGTATTACAATCTGAGAACCCGGAGATACTTCGCAACCACAAGCACATAAATGCTCTGTAGAATCATTTTGTCCGCCTACTAAGACTTTAAAATATAATAATATCAAATCCCTGTAGTTCTTCATGAGACTACAAATATAGCAAATGCACTCAAACTATAGATTATCAACCCAATACCAGAAGGCACGATCAATTTTAAGATTAGAATCTAAAAACTCACATATGTTTCAGAGCAACAAGAATTTTCCAGTTTAAAGTTTAACTAGAAATCGTAGACGCACAAAATGGTACGTAAAAGAAACATTTAAGTCCCGAAAATTCTTTGCAAATTAAAACTCCAATCAACTTCAATCACAGAACAAACGACAGGGTTTTGGTATATTTTCTCAATGCATGTCACATGTTTCCAAAACCATAGATCCACAAGGCACTAGCAACTACTTAATCCAAATAAAACCCACATTAATTCGTGTACTGATTAAGATTACACAAAAACTAAGAACATGGAAAATGTCATATCAAAACCCACCGAAACGCAGGTAAAGAAAGCTTAAAGTGGACTAGATCGTAATTAACATGAAATGGGTACCCAATTTCTCACCTCAGCCTTAACCTTAGAAATGGATTGTGTACAGAAAGCTTCATCACTCGCGGTAGAGCAGATATCCGTAGCTTACAAAGCCCTTTCCCGGCATAGTTTCGAAACCCTAGAAAACCCAACTGTGCAAAATCGAACAGAGATTAGGGTTTTCATAAGCAATAGAAGAAGGAAAAGAAAATTAGAGAAATCAAAGCTAGAAGAAATTTCCATTTGACAAGCGAGGAAGCAGTGGGAAATTGGATTTACTTCAGGGGCAAATATGTCCAAAGAAAATTTCAGTAACAGAAGCACAGCCGCACAGGTCAGGTACTGAAAGCAAACCCAAACAGAGGTGGTATCTGGTGGTAGGGACTGGAAAGACGAAGGCAGGCTTGGCTTCCAAAATAGAAGAATTGCAATTTGCCGGAAATGTTACAACGACTTGCCGGTCCTTTTTGTATAGCAACAACAAATTGCTTCATGCCACGTGTTATACCGGAGGTGGCGGCTTTGGATATTGTGCAGTGGGGACCACATTGTCTTATCTGTCATTCAGACAAGCAACTCTCATCGTTTTTCACAAATTTACTGTTGGGGAGTATGGTATTTATCGTGTCAGCCAAAAGCGCAAAGGATTCTTCAGGCACAATATCTCCTGGTGGCAACCTTTTGCTTTACCTTTTTTTGAAATAATTTTATATATTTATGTTGCTTTAATATGATACCCTAATTTTTTTTAAAGAAGATTTTACAGTGGAAGCAAAAAATTTAAATTTTATAAAAAATTAAAAAATTAAAAAAAAAAACAGCTTCACCGTCCCCTTGCTTTCAAGTTCGAGTTCATATTATCGTAGATAAATCAATTAGTATATAGCTTCTATTTTTTCAGAAAAATACATGTTCTATTCTCATTCTAGCCTAGGACAAGGTTTTGGCCTTCCTTGGCATGCTTATTAGCTTTGATCTGGTTGGCCTTTGCCATTGCTACACCTAGGCTTCCACTAAGGCTTTCCAAAAGCATTGTATATTTGTATTGTTGTGGGTGTTTCCAAGGTCCAACTACATTTCACAGATGCGTGCATCTCATACAAAATTCATTCAAATAAATGTATGGCAATACATATCATCTGCATTATGAACACATTTAAGTCAATGCTGCATAATTTAAACACCACCATTTTGTTAACAAATCAGGTAATAAGCTTGGATCAGTCATTGTATTGGCGGAGGAAAAGCAAAATCCAACAAAACACTGTCAAACCAAACAAAGCACAATTACAGTCAATATAGTAACTTTATTAAAAACCAAGAAAACCGATATCACAAGTAACCAACAAACAGTTCTGTAATTTTTCTTTTCTCACTCGGTATATGAAGTCATGAGTATAATTGTTTTATTCACAAGATAACAGTCGATCATATCTGGTATGAAACTCAAAGCGAAAGGGAGAAACCACAAAATACAGATGAGGCATGTTAAGGTCTAAGCTTGCAAGACTCCACTTCAACTCTGCATCCAGGCCATCTAATGCCAACGGAAGCAATCTTCCTTTACATTTTTGCAGACCATAAGCTTGTTAACTCAAATTCTCACATTAGAAGCTTAGGTTTATTTTCTATTGTTCTTTTCCCCCACTCAAGCAACAGAGCTTGCTGAAGGTTTGCGCTCTTGGAGTGAGATCACTGTTTCAAAAGCACCAACTAAGGCCTTAACCTTACTCTTCCGGGTTTCAACAAGTTTACTCGCTGTTTCTTCGATCACATTATTAAACAAACCTTTCTCATCTTTCTTTCCTTCAACATCTTGATGTCTCAAAACAACCTTCTCTGCACCAGGTTCAGTAGCAAGTGTATCACCATTAGCACCTCTCTTCTTAAAGCTTCGCCTTTGCGCATCAGCTTTGACATTCTGGTTGTCTCCCAACACTCTTCCCCGCCGAAATTTGAGTCTCCTTGGACTATCATTCTCAAATTTCCCGTCAACCACCTTTCCCCTCCTAAACTTTAACGGTTGGCCATCCTTCTCTTCAGAACAAACCATTCCAGACTTTCTCGGTTTCCCTTTGTCACCCTCCTTTAGGGTCTCTGCATTCTCTCTATAGTCAACTTCACTGTCTTCTGAGAAAGAGTAGTCTTCTGTTTCACTCATTGTATATTCAGACTCATGATCTTCTCCTTCATGGGGTGAAAAGGACACAGGGTTTGGGAGGCACAAAGACTGGGGTGAAGATGATGATGAAGGTGGTGACGGTTCAACTTCACAATTTTTGTTTTGACCGGATTCCAAAGGTTTGTTCTCAGTTTCAATCTTGATGACATACAATGTCTTCTCCTCTACCTCATCATTGTTGAGTTGCTTGGGTTTAGCTTTTCTGATCTTGTTATGATTCTTTAGAGGAGACACAACTTTCACAGTCCTGTTCTTCTGTGCTTTTAAGCTTGCAACTCTCCTGAGAGAAGGTCTGGGGGACATTGGTGCTGTTGGGGGCACTATGGGCGTTCCTGCCCTCTTGCTTATCTTGACATCACTGTTTCTTTGGCCTTTAAAACCTCCTGAAGATTCAGGAGAAGACATTTGCTTCAGAGCTAAAGATTTTGGCTTCAGAGAGGTCCCTGTCCTCTGGCCTATCTTCAAATCACCGCTTCTTAGGGCACTTGAACCTCCTGAAGTATCAGGAGAGGACAATTCCTTCACTACAAAAGATTTTGGCTTTGAAGAAGTGACGTGTTTTGCAGACAAACTCTTGTCCTTAAGTTTTATTGAACCCTTCTTTGAAGAGACTTCCAGCATATCAGGAGAAGATGAAACTTCCTGCTTCATGGTTTTAGGCGCAGCATAGACATGGGGTTGTGAACGCGATGACGATTTGAGCTTGGTCAATGATGTCTTCTTCCTATCAGCCAGAAGCTCACTCCCAACAGAATTTTGGCTGTCAATTGAATTATTTGACGGTTGCTGCTTGGTAATGTTACATGTATCAGGTAAAAGGGTTTTCAAATCAGGTGAATGTTTGAGCTTGATCACTGCTGTATTCTTCCTCTCTGGAAAAACTGCACTCTCTACTGAATTTTGGCTGTTAGGTGATTTTGTTGGAAGTCTTCTTGGTACGGACTTTATGGGACATCTTGCCTTCACTTCCAATTCATGTTTCTTCCCATATTTACAATGATCATGACAGGAACCAGTAGAAGCTCTGAGATAATGAGGAATCCTTTCTTCACTGTTTAATGAGAACATTTTCCCCGTAGAATTTCGTCTTGAATTACCCTCATCTGGCTTTGTTGTTTCACGGGTCATTGATAAATTGATACTCACTTCATCCATCAGAAAGGAGTGCGATACTTCAAACAAAGTTTAGAGCAGATAATCCTGAAAACCAGCCAAAAAGAAAATTATAATGGTGCAAGAAGAAAAGAGAAGGGGGTAGTGGGTGGTAGACCAAAGATGCATAATTTACGAAACAAAAATGAACACAAATAGGTATAAGAAATCTATCAAAGCAGTGGAGGTGGTAAGAGTCACAGAATTGAGTTGATAAATGACCTGGATAAGCATGGCACAACATAAACTGTCATGTTAGCTTGTAATTTTTAAATCAGATTATGTAAAAGTTTTACTATAATGAGCACTTACAGACAGCTTCAAGCAGGAAGGTTTTCAACAAAATTTTCAACCTGGCGAAAGGTATAAAAAGTATGCATTTACAAGGTTGCACCACTAAGTGAGATCATAAAACTCATACATGGAATCAGTTTGGTAAGATTTATTAAACGTTGAGGGAGATTAGACACTGATATGGACAAGAGGAAAACCAGGAAGAACAATGTAAAAAGGAATTGGGGTTTATGGAGGAACTATTGACCTCTAAATAACTCAAGTTAATTGACCTAACAATTCTCTTCTTTTATTACACTGCATACCACAACGTAAAATAGGCGATTACATACAACTAAATGATCCAAAAACAAGGAACCACTAACCCCCGGAACTATATTGGTGCGGGAAACATCCTGCTAAAACTAACCACATACTCCTAGTTGTGCTCCTACTAATCATATAGTAGCAATACTTATTTCAACTAAAAAGATAAGACCAAAACATTTTCAAACTTAAAAGGAAAACACTTAATGTAAAAGAAAAAAACACTCACACACGACACCAAAATAAGTAATAGAATCAAATTCCACGCTCTCTTGATTTTGGAATTAATTCCAGATGGGGCACCTATTATGAGTGGAAGAAACAAGAACCTACCCCATAATAAATAAATATAATAGTTAGACATTCAGGTTTTTTTTTTTTTTTTTCCCAAAGTTAGACATTCAAGTTGGTTATGCAAATTTTGAAGGTTTAGAGACCACAGCATCAGACAGTTGTTGAATTCAAAACTTACTATGTTATCAATTTGTTATTGTATAACGAAATACCGACAATGTAATCAATTTGTTATGGTGTAAAGAAATAAACTTGAAGGTATTGGCAAGACATAAATGCTACAGATGCTACAGGAAACCAAAAAAAAAAAGCAACAAAGTAACAGAACAAATTAGTTGGCAATGGCATCTGAATTAACACCGTGATTATCAAACAATTCGACCGAGTTATAAGCTGATACTGCTAGATCTATCATGGTTCTGCATTCAAAACCCCCTACAACCAACTCCAATGTAAAAAAAATAAGATTCGGCTAAAGAAAAAATCCCAGAGAAAGCTACTATTCAATGCATTCAAAGCCATCTACCATCAAGTCCAACGTCAAACAAAGAAGATTCGGCTAAAGAAGAAATCCCAGAAAAACTATTATTCAATTAACTTTTTTGTTGGGAACAAGACAAACTAAAAGCAGCCAATTTTGGGTTGCATTCGAAAAGCAAAATAAGTTGAAGTGGCAGAAGAGTAGCTCCAAACGTCCAACCATACAAACAGTAGATAAAATTGAGGAACATCCATCAATGAGAGCTAACAAGTAACCAGAACAACCACGCGTAGATAGCACGAATCAATTAACCAAGATAGTAATTACATTATGCAAACCCATCACCAGAAATTTAAAGACAGATCAAAACCCGCATCATATTCTCAGTTATAAAAAGTTAAATAAAAAGCATGCCTTTGAAAAACCACCATAAAGAAAATCTTAATCCCAAGAACCTGTACAGAGGAAGAAAACTAAGGACGCACCCCAAATAGCAGAACACCATGAGAACCAAACTAAGCTTAGTGGAAGCATTGATGACACAAAACCCATAACCGAAATCACAAAATTAATCGAACCCAGTTCTTATTTTTTTGTGGACTGAAAACAGAGTCTTTTACGTGATCGAACCCAGTTCTGATCATGTAAAAGACTAAAAACCCATATAGCATTATGTGCCGAAAAGGGATTAAATAGATTCAGAAACGCGTAGAGAAGCTGCAAAAGCATACCTTTATTTTCTGCTAAGCCTGCTCAACCAGAAAGCGAAGGAAGTGGAAACGGGTGATGGGGTGTGAATGAATGAGGCTGCTCGAGGAGAAAGAAAAAAAGGAGAGAGAGAAGAAGAAGAGAGTAAAGGCCACTCCTTTTTGCTATGTTTTTTGTGTGAGATTTTGCTTCACAGATCGTGCAAGCAACTGTTTCTTCTAGTTTGCATTGCTTTCTGGTACGGGGGGTTTTCTCGGCGCTTTGCGCGTTTGTTATAGAATCCAAGAAAAATATAAAAGAGGGAAAGAAGGAGGAAGTGTGAGAATTTTGTTTGGGTCCCACTCAAACTGCCCTTTTTCGTCGAAACAAATATGCTTTTTTGGAAGTTCCAAAACTCAATCCCAAACTGAAGATTTATTTGTGAAGCTGTTCTTACTTTTTCTAATGGTGCTTATGACTTTTGGATTTCTTGCAAAAAGAGAAATTAGTTTTGGGATTTTTATAGCCTAAATCATAGGGAGATTAGGCATGTTTGGTATGAAAAATATGAAGAGAAAAAATGCATAACTTGTTTTGGATTTAATACCATCCTTTTTCAACATTAAAAGTTTGCAAATATCTTGCCTTATATGTATTTTACATCTCTTTCATGCTTTGTTTGAATAAATGTTTGCTTTCAAAATTAACTTACCATAAACAAAGGTAACTTAAGTTACTTACTCAAAAGAAATCATAATAACCGGCAACCTTTTTGTTTTTTGGTTTTATGAGAGAATCGAACCTAACGATATCGAAATAATGAGGGAGAGTTTATGTCTAGAGAACTATTCCAACTCTTAACCTTAATGTCCTCGTATACAATTCTTAATTTTTAATATATAAAAATGTATATACACCAGTGTATTTCTCATTTGTGCATTTCTTAATTTTGCTAGTTGTTTTGTTAACAAAACCTAATCATGTTGTTTCGATACAAGCGAAATCCCTAATTACGTTTTGCTTATGTGGTGAGGATATTTCAACACTATTGATCATGTTGGATTAATGAAGTAATTAACACCATTTGAAAAGTACACAAGACAGTTTATTTCCAAATAATTTCAAGAAATTTTATAATGAAAGTGAAGTTGAAAATCCATTAGAAAGATTTATGTTTGTCATATTCATCCCTTTAATGAGATTAATTATACATAAACTCATCATGAGAAAGCGTAAATGAAATCATTATTTGCATATCGAAATTATTTTCATGATTGATAAACACAGATTTTATTATGAAAATGCAACCAACTCCTTTAATTTCAGGCTGGGATGGTACATTTGTGGTTGGCCAAATTCCTATCAACTCATTAAGCTCCCATTCAAAATGCATTACCAACACGTCTAGTTTTTTGGTAGATTTCTATAAGAAAATCTTGGGGTCTCCTTCTTAAAGAATATATATATATATATATATATATATTATAAGTTGAGATTCTCATTTTCAATTTTTTTTTTCTAAAGCCAATTTCAAGGAGAAGACTAAATCAATAATTAGCATATTTCAAAGTTACATATTTCTTTTTGTTTTATCAAGTTAGGTGCGATTAAATCAAAGTTCTGGAATATTCCTACATGTACTCATACTTTTTCTATATTTATAAATTTATATATATATACTTTTTTTTTCCTATTTGTTATAGTCATAAAGACTTATCATGGGGTCAGGGGTCACCTTGTTATAAGAAATAAATATTGCAAAAAATATTGTTTCTGCGATATCATATCAGTGTTTATTTATAAATAAATAAATAAAAGTGATATAACATAAATATTATAATATCAATATTTATATTGTCTAAAAAATTATTATTTTTATATTAAAAGAGATTATATTGTGTAGTAATCACAAGCGGACTCAAGAATTTTTTAACAAAAGTGCAGTTTTAGCTAGAATTTATTTATATACAATAAAAATAATAAAAACAAACGCATTGTGCAACAAACAAAGGATCTTTGGATTAATATTTTTCCTAGACTTAATCTTTCAACAAATAATAAAACGGGCAGTTTATAAATCTCAAAAAAATAAGTAAAGTGCTTCTATTTTATAGGGCATTTGCTTTAAAATAAAATAAAAAACTAAATAAATAAAAAAAGGTCGGTGCTTTTATTTATTTATATTTGACTATTTAATTGCTAACAAATGGGTGTGACCAACTTTTTAATCACACCTAGGTTAGATCGTGTCAGACAGTGATGTTTTCAATTTCATCTTCCCGTAACCAGGTGTGCCTACATGATTGTTATCGAGGGTGACAATTTTAAAATACAACAGCTGCATAAGTAATGTTGATTAGTCGATCATCAACAATTTCATTACCAGTAATTATTATAGTATAAATCTAGCTCCACTTGTTGAGTCCATAAAAAATTATGGTGCCAAAGAATGATTGTTTAGTAGCGCACGTTGAAGGAGTCCTTATAAGATCTATTCTATTGACGATTCACAATCATCCACGCATGCTACACGGGAACGATTTTTTTTCAATATCCATCTTTAGGTTTCCCGCCATAGAGAAATGTGCATCTTAAAGTTTCATGTAGAGCATCACACAAACTTGGAGGGTGGCCAAGTTGATGTTTAGCTTCCTTTTGGGGTGAAAGTTATGCCCCTTAATCATTTTAGTACAACATCATCATGGAGGAAGAAAAGCAAAGAAGGTGGGTGGGTTGCATCAGTTCATGGAGGCATGCCCCAAAGCTTTGAAAAAGTTGTGGCCAAAGATAAAGCATAAAAAGAGAAAAGAGACAATAAAGAATTAGGAAAAGGTCACCTTGGATTCTCTCTCTCCCTCTATCTATCTACCTTCAGACTTTTTTACAAGTTGAGATCTAGACGTGCTTGCTCCTACAGTGCAATTATATAAAAAATATAAGAAGCCATTTCTTTACTGATATCTGCTGGGCCAGCAAAAGACACAAGAACTTTTCTTCTCTTCATCTCATATCAGTTAATATTTTATGTGAAACCTACTTTGACAGCTGATAATCAATCTCCAAAAACAAAATGCAGTTGGTGGCAGAACTTAGTTGGGGAGTTGACCTTCCAACGAAAAACTAGATTTTTTATGCTCAAGAAATTGATTAGTATCTTTCAGTCGTATCAATTGATCCTTACGTCATCCATTGCAGGACAAAATTTCCACCTCCTCTTGAAACAACTTGCTGTATATCCTGCTCTCTTTCCTTGAAGCTTTTGCCTACTTAAATCCCATGACAACTGACAAGGTAACCAAGTCATGTATGGCCACCTACCAGTCATCTATCTCTAATAAGTAGTAGTCAGTGAGCAAAGAGAAAGAATTTCCTATCTAATTGTGCCCAAATTTCAGTACTGCCGTAATGAAATCCAAATTAACTGCAAATTTGTGCAGGGCAGATGAGGGACATGCCTTCTCTAGGCTCTTTCCATGGGACATATCTTTGATGGTGTTGTAAGTAAATGT
The DNA here is from genome assembly GCF_000346465.2 of Prunus persica. NCBI lineage: Eukaryota > Viridiplantae > Streptophyta > Magnoliopsida > Rosales > Rosaceae > Prunus > Prunus persica. The sequence continues at coordinate 24,570,581 of NC_034011.1, forward strand.
AACCTGAAGCAAAGTTTTGGTTTGTTCTGGCTTTTGACATGTTTTCTTAATGACCTGGTGTAGGGCTCCCAGCAACCACCTTTATTGTTTATTCTTTGCTTAGTTTCTACAACCATTGAATAACAAGAGGACCAGGCTTAAAGAGAGTAATTTAATTTTCCAACAAAACACCATAATATGATACTTTCTATTGCACCTTTACTTCTGTACTATTATATCATGCATCTTCTACTATAGGTGATCGAGTACAATTTTAAGATGTTAAATAACAAAACCATGGTGAGTCTCAGAACCATTTTACCTTTTTTGTTTGGCCAAAGAACCTTTGTAGCCTAAGTATAGAGGAGTATGTAAATTGAACAGGTGAAACCTTGACTGGCACATTTGCATGCTATGTTATGTCATCGTTTCCGGCCAGAGACAGTCTTCTTCACAGCTCCCACCGAGACCAAAAACTTATCAAGCGATGATAAAGTCTTCATGTCGTCGGGAGGGAAGTAGCTGGCGGCCTTTCCCATAAGTGATGTGAAGAGAAGAGAGAGTGAAGGCCGAGTGACATAGCGTTCATCCAAAAGGTCGTCCAGAAATGCAAATGCAGCTAACAAATCAGACCTGCTTGCATTGATTGGTGCAGCAAAATGAGCGGGGATTATTCTCTTGAACCTCCACTCCCGTGCAATTCCATCAACCCAATCCCTGACCTGAATTATTAAAATGAGAAGTCATTTTTTTGGGACACAAATAGCCATAATACTGAATTTCATGTACTTACTATAGTTTCTTGTCATGTTTGTTTGGTGAATGCATATCACCCATAGTATACAAGCGCAGAGTGTTGGTTTGATTATTTCACACAAAAACAACACGCACACACGGGCAAAGAAATCAAAATATCATTTAACCACGCCTTTGTGCCTTCATCAGGCATGCTATATTTGGTGATTTCACTAATTAGTTTGCATACCAGAAGACTAGCCAAATTGAACATAAGATGTACAAGATCCGGCAAAGAAATTTGTATCAGAATGGTTCAACTACCTTTTCAGGGACTTTGCTGAAGACCAGAGTCTTTACAATGGGTGAAACAATCAGCTTTTGTGACATCTGAGCAAAGCTAGCATTAGGTTCCAACAGATTCGATGGACCAAGAAACAGAATTTGAAGAACCATTCTTTCCCATCCTACACCAAAAATTCGTTTTTATTCAAATTTTTTTTTTCTTTTCAAAAAACATACATGATAACCCTCATATTGGATTATCATTGTAGTAACATTCAGTCAAGAATAGAATTTTGGATTGGAAAGTGGAGTGAAGATTCAACCTTTTTGACGGTTCAGCTTGTTGTCAACTACTGGTTCTTGAGGTACTTCTTTTCCTTTACTAAGAAGTTTTACAGCCAAACCATTCTTTGCAGATGCTAACAAGGATTCTTTGCTAATACAATCAGGTGGCTGTCTTGGCACAAAAATTACTGCATCCGTAACCAGTAGAGTTCTGGAAGGCTTATGATAGAAAGCTACCTCTACATATGGCCCAATACCTGAAAATTCACAAGAAAATGAGTTTTCCCAATAAATCTATAAAACAAAGTCTCAGATAGTACTTTTGCACTTTGTATTACCAACTTCTGGAGAACTTAGAACTTTCTGCTCAATTTCATAAGCCCATGGGGTGGACAAATCATCATCTTTTAAGGTTTTAGCACGAAAGATACCAAAAAATTCCAGTGGCAGATTCAAAGGCCAACTCCATTGCCTTGGTGCCACCCATACCTGAGCTCGAGGGAACTCTCTAGAAAATGGACCAACAAAAATTTTGTGCTCATAAGCAAATGTAGGCAGAACTATGTATTCTACAGGAGCTCCCAACTCTTTGAGAAGCTGCCAAGAGACACAAACGCTCATAAGAAGAGTATAGTTGGTTAGCATAAGCATCGGATATGCAGAAGTACGCAGAGTCACGAACAAAAAACATATGGGAGAAGATTCTGCAAGCAAGATAAACCTGAATACACTCCTTGGTTGGAGCGATGGGGGCATGAACCCACAGTCCTCCAGATTTAAGTTTGATGACTGTCATTCTAATGTTTGTTGACACACTGCTGAAGCCTAATGCTTGCTCTTGTTCAAACAACCATATGCAGCCTTTCACAGCCTAAAACAAATGCAGAAAAGAGAGGAAAAGTTATTGTAAACGCTACAATAATACAACTACTCTGATCATCCAGAACAAATATCTGCTCTGCACTCAAAGATCATACCTTTGTACGCTCAATGAAATACCAACCAAGCACTTAAGGTTACACTTTTAAGTCAATAAAGCAACCCATCAATTACAGCAATTCGCACATCAAGTATGAAAAGCTATAAGGCCATCTTTGAGCAATCAACTGTGAAAGTTTCTCTCTTCATTGATTAATATCTGATAGGCTGTAATAAACGCGGCTTCTACTAAAGAGTGATAAAAAGACATGAAAATTGAGAACACCAGAGGACCAGGAATCCAATGTGAGCATAAAGAAAGAAATTTCTCATGCCATAAGCCAAAATTACCAAATTTTAAGCAAGTCTCAGCTGAAAACAAGTACAGATATATTCATTGGAATAAAAGTTCAGACCAAAAAGCATTACAGTGATCACTAAGGTAACAGAGTCAAGAAGAAGGTAAAGAATAAAAAGAGCTGACCTCAGTCCTAGTGGTGCTTCTATTGAGAAACGGACCCAGAGGAAAAGGAAACCCGGTGAAGTTGATGTAAAAGCGGCCACCACCTCTGCTTCTACTGGTGTTTGCTGAGTTGGTGGAGTTTGTTGAAGCAACCACCAAATTGATGGCATCTTCTCTGTTCTTGTTTCTGGGTTTCAATTGTAAACACAGACTCTTCAAGGACCCACCAAAAGGACTCCAACTTGGTTCTCTGAGAGAGACTGGGTTCTGCAAAATGGCGGATTTTGGTGAAGCAACGGCAATGGTTGCCATTAATTCTTCCAAACTCTCTTAATCCTTCGTCACAAACAACCAAATCACTCAGAGAGGTGTGGTACATAACAGAGAATCATAGGTTGCAATGCCAGGTTGTGCTTTTGACACGTGGATGATCTAGTCGGATTGCCTGACATGGATTTTCTGTATATTTTAGATTAATTGTGGATGGTGGGGAAAGAAAAAGACGCTTTTGGGCAACCTTTTCTTGTCATCTCAATTGAAGTCAAACAGTCAATGGTAGTTTTCTTTTGGCTCCAGATTACTTATTTGAGAGCGAATATAAAAAGCCTTTAAGATCAAATACTGAAATTCAAACAAAATTTAACAAGGTCGAAATCCATACATACAAATTTGATTTGCATTTTTTCTTTTGGTCGAAATGGAGGCAGGAAGGATTATATACCTATAAACCTTGCCTTGGCTAATTTAGAAAGCAATTATTGAAACAGAAAAAGCAGGGGAAGAATGAGTTCTCTGTCATCCATTGCCTTGGGTTATTCACATTGCAGAATTGCAGATTATATCGAAGATGAGAGAGACTCATCCTCAGTGTCAGAAATATGTACAACCAATATTCTTTTTTAATGAAATAACCATAATAAACAATGTTGTTCAAAATCCACCACCATCATACCTAGAACTACGCAGCACAAAAGTAATAGAACTATAAAAACATATTATTAAACACAAGTCTTCATACAAACACCCTGTATGTCCTAAGTATTCTGTATTCTAGCAAGAGCATTGCACATGCATGAAGCAATCCTCTGCTGGAAGATGTGATAATTGCATTGCATCTAATCTTCCTGAACCAAAATTTGAGAAACTAACATGCCCAAGTGAACGTCTACAAGAGCTGAAATGATTCTGACAATACCAGAGAAGGGTTGTGCTGAGATCAAGCAGCTTTGGTAGAAAAATAACACTGCATCATGGAAACTCGTACGTCGTCGAATTGAATACTAGAATTACGGATAGGAGGGCACCATCATGTAGAAGAAAACTTATATTCACAGTGCTTGTAAACAAAGCAAGCCAATAGCACCTCAGGTGATGATTTCCCTGACAAGCCAATCCAAACTTGGATATGCAAAGTACAGAAGAAGAAACGATGGGAGAGCAAACACAACCGTGACAAGTATGTACAAAGCCAATATAGCTGCACAGGCAGGTATTACATATAAGATGATCAGAAGAAATATCACAACCAGTGGAAACTTTGCTGTCAAATGAACGAAGAAAAACAGTGACTTCCGAAGGGAAGAATGCAATCGCTCCACACTAAGGTAATTATTGACATGGACATGATTCTGACCCGATGGCTCGATATGGCGAATATGGTGTACCCTCCGGTGGTGAGTGTGGCTCACTTGACTTCCCACGGATGCATTTCCATTTGCTGGCCAGACAGCGTGATTATCACCAGAGAAGGTAGAATGAGACTTAATCCTATCGCCATTCATACTCTCAACCATCCAAAGAAGAAAGTAGTTCTTGCGAGGGAATTTGAGATTTCCCCTGTAAACCAGCCGGAAGGACAAGAGATTGCACCATGGGCATGAGATAAAAAGCGGAAGCTGAATTGGTAAAGTGGGGAATTTCACAACAGCCCATTGCAGTCCCAGAATGCAATTTTTACAGAGGGTATGGCCACACCATAAAACGTAGGGCACATTTTCGACAATGTTGAAGGACTCCCAGCATATGGGGCACTCTAGTCCTTCCTCTCTCCCAACAACAGAAGAACCCTCATCATCAGAACATTCAGAAGCAGCTTGTGTTGGCCTTAGAGAATCATTTTTTAATCCAACACTTCCAGCTATGCAGCTGGATGCAAAATTCCACATATTGACCACAACCAACCGTCTCACTAACACATCACCACTAGAAAAGGTTATTGCAGCAGTATCTCAAAGCAAGTGTGATGAAGATTTAACTGGGGCATTGAAGGTGTCTTATAGCCAATAATGTCAGCCAACATCACGCATTTCTAAAACTCAGAACTGAAGAAGAAGAAGAATACACAGTAAATTTGGCAGAAAACTAAACTTTTTCCACTGCACTTGGAATTAAACTGATCTTGTTTTCTATTTTGAGATCATTGACGCATCTACCAATTACACCTATGAGTTCAAGTACGCTGAATATGCACCAGGCAAGCCACACACGCAAATGCAAAATGAATCAGCCAAAGAAATACAAAATTACTGCACCTCAAAACAGTGATTTAAAACCCCGAGACCCAATTAGACAATCAAACAATCGATCATTCATATAAACTTCGAAAAAAGATCCAAACTTTAGAATAAAAAAACCAAACCCATCTCTGAAATTTTGAGCCGCAGGTCTGTAAAACTAACCCAAAGATCTAAAACAAAAGTGAAAGAATCAAACGAATGAAAACAGAAGTAGATGAAGATCTTACTGATGGTAGGGAGCGATTTGGAAGCAAGTTTTCAAGTGAGAGAGATGGGGAGAGTTGAGAGAACCCTCAATCTCTCTCTGGCTCTTTCTCGGAGCTGTGAAGTGAGAAGAGAAATGAAAATTGAGTTTTTATGATACTTTCTCCTTTTTCGGGTTCTGGAACTCAATGTGTAACCGATGGAGCTGCGTGGGTCACCATTCCAAGCCTGTATGTATGTGTGTGGTCCAAGTGGCTGTGATTAGGCAAGATGACAACGACGTCGCGTCGACGTCGGTCTTCTGGAATCTGGACCATTAAAAATTTACTAAACGGTGCGTTTTGGTTACTCTTCAGTTGGGCTCAAGATAGCATAGCCCATCTATTAGATTTAGCCCAAAACCTAGCAATTTTGGTGGATATACTACTACTCTTCATATTGTATTTAAATCATTTGGATTAAATTACCCATACACAAAACTGGGTATGTTGCTTATTCTTGCACTAAACAGTTGCAATTTTGCAATAACTCTATTTACTGGTCCATTGGAGGTCTTGTTTCGATTCCTCTCTCCCTAATATCGCTTCTATCAGTTTGCATTTTTATCGTCAGAAAAGAAAGTACTATTGAGTTCCATAGTAGCCCATGGGTTATAGAACTTAGAGATTGATGTACTTGGGCCAGATTTGGAGACTCACTTTCAAGCTTCCAATTTGTACCTCCATTTTAATCAACCAGGACTGTGTGCGGAAAGGTTATAATGAAAAATTTAGAGTGAATAGCTTATTTGAGGGGGTTCAATCCCACCATCAACAAATATGAGGAAATGAATTGACTCAAACATTTTAAATGGTTTGATGGTGGAATTGAACCCTTCAAATAAGCTCATCACTCTAAACTTCTCATTGTAGAAGCTCCCGGGGCTTTGTGAGGTCTTGATGTCCTTGTGATCACATTCCAATCAAACCGTAAAAGGCACTTATATACCTATACTTCCTTGAATTACAGCTATACAACTAAGGACACTTTTGTGATAATGACTAATTAACAAGTTCGGTTTATAGTTCATTAATGTTGGTAAAAGCCTTCAGTTGAAGGCCCAACATAACATTTTCTGTCGAAGTAAGTACATATGGACACATAAAAATAAGATTTGCTTGTCGATGGCACGAATTGATGGTTCACAAGAGTCCACTTGATCTTTCCCTGAATTGCATTATTGTGTCCCTGCATGCCTCGTATAATTTACATATGCTAGCTGTAGGTTAAAATATCAGATCGCATTTTGTAAGTTATTTTAATTTGGTACTCATATCATATGGCATGAAAATACGCCTTATCTTAACTGAAAATTCGGTATCCTTCTTTCTTCATCAACAAGATAAGGCCAATATGTAGAGTGGGTCACTTGGTTTTTGTTATCATCTTGCAATTGGCTTTGTACTTCGGATGGTTGAGATTCGACCACGTCCACACGTAACTTGCCACACTAGCTAACAGAAATATGAGCCCTACCCTAGTTAACAGGAATATGATTCAATTAGAGATTTGAAAGTAACATATTAGATAGCAAGTGTTGGGTACTTGTTAGGTTTTGTGATCAAATAAATATCTCAATTGCTATATATATATATATATATATATATGGACATTCTTTAATAAGTATTTAAATTAAGGATTAGTTACGTACTTCTAATCTCAGGCGTTGGATTGCATCTAAGAGACTACTGACATATTTAATAAACGCAACTCAACGATTAAATTAAAAAATATATAACTAATCGTTAACATAAAATACTTATTAGAGAATCTGTTGTTATTATATGCATGTTTGATAGGTGATTCTGACTCCTACCGCATTAATATTGTGGAATTTATATTAGATGGGGATTTATTATAGTAATGGAAAATTAATTTAGAGGTCCCACGCGACGCAAGTAACCCTAGCTCGGATGTCTTTTTCTATTATTTGAGCAGTGATTGATCAGTATGGATGCCTAAATGTTTTGCCTTCACCTGCAAAACTCCAAAAATGAGTGGGACCAGATACAATGCAAAGAATGTTGTTGTGTTGCTAATAAATAAGCCTTTTGGTCTGTGAATTAATCATTAAGGATAAGACCGTATCCTTGCGTGTCTTGTGAAGTTCTTATTATAATAATTTTTTCTTTCATGCAAACTATGAGTCATTTCTCTTTGCAGATAAATTACATTCAGATATGTGTATCATTTTGTAACTCTAATAAGTTAGTTTTACGTATGTGTCACACTGTGATTGATTGTAAAGAAGAATGACTTCTTACTTGTAAAGAGCCAAGCCGTGTCACTTATAGTCGTGCCACCTCATCAGAGGAATGCTGTAATTTTCTTTCTTGGGTAATAAGGTATAGTAATTTTGATAGGGCAGGTAAATAATTTTAAGACTAGTTGATGATTATTTGATGATGATGGTTTTGGAAAAGAAAGGCCAGTTGGCCACTGGGGGACTTTGAAAGCCAGCTGAGATTTTGTATATGCAAAGGATCTTGATGCTGGTCCCGGGATTTGTTCTCAATTGCTCCGATGCAGATGCTGATTCTTCTTGTTCAGCCCGATCATGATCATGGTCTTAGACTCTTAGATTGATCACAGCCGTTGATTCACAAAAAGTTATGCGTCAAGTGGCACAAACTGGTCGCAAGGCAATGAAGTGGCCCTCCTCGATGTATTTATGAGCACGTGGAACTCTGAATTATTTATACGCATGACATGAGAGACATTGAAGAAGAATAATGCAATATATATGTTAATTCTACATGCATTATAGCTTTCAACGATTTTTCTCCACCTCCCCAACATAAGTCTCCAATTTATGATTTTGCTTGCTATTTGGTAGGCACAAGGAGAATTAAACCTAGGCTGGAGTATTATTCTCTCTCAAGAGGTACCCTAAGATAAGGCTCTTGTGGTTTGTTGAATCATTGTATATTTAGTTCCATTTCTTTATTTATATATACAGAAAGAAAGGGAGATGGAATTCGAGTGAAGAGAACGAACACACTGCCTTTACTAACTGACCTAACCCGCCACATATATATGTTTTAAGATGTAAATTTCTATAGTAAATCGTTGTATTACGTTTCAGCTACTTCTTTTACTAGCCACACCGTGCACCACGTTTTGCCTTGAATAACGTGATCGATCCATGAGGAACAAAAGTTAATTTGTACTGCTGGTTCTTTTGCCTCCAAATCCATCCTAACTTTTTTTTTTTTTTTTAATGTTACATCAGAATTAATAATGAGAAAAGAATTACCTAAAAAGAGGAGGTCCTACTCTTCACATGTGAGATTCCCATGAGTTGATAAAATATCAGGCATCTGTAGTCCCTATATATCTACAAATTTAATAATTCTTCAAGTTTTGACAAATAGAGGATCTTGGAATATAATACTGCTCTAATTTTGGAAAAAAATTCTTAATTATTTGACGACTACACTACACGTATGGAAAATGTTGGTTGTGAAGTACACTAGTAAAAGGGATAAGTACTCATGCGGATCCCATGAAGAACAGGAGCATTGGACCCTACTTCATTTTCCTTTGGTGTTTAGAGTAGGCTGCCCTAGTTTTGGCTCCTAGTTTATCGGTAATTTGTTGTTGCATGCAATTTATTGCAAGTTTTATTTTAAGGAACCTTCCACTCATACCAAAAAAATAGGCCATGAAAACGTACGAATCTGTCATGCCATGCACAAGAGAAGTTTTTATGTGTTTCGGGTATATAATAATACACCACGTGATTGGTATATCATTTAATACACATATGACATGTGAAATTATTCTCCAACTTACTGCATTGCTTTTTAGGATACGTGGTTGGTGTAGCATTAAAAAAATTACTCCATGCACAGAGAGTTCATGGGACTGAATTAATATTACTCTCTCTCTCTCTCTCCTTCGGTTTTTACAATTCTCTTTTAATTTCACCAGATTCAAGCTGCATAAAAGTTTGGTTATGGGTTTCTGGCTTCTATATTTATTCTAAGTACCAATGAGTCTATGTTTGGTTTGATTCGGTTTAATTCGATTGAACATATAATTTTTTTGAAGAAAAGGGCACAAAAGTAGTAAGGAAGACTACGTTTTCACGTTCTAATTTCAGAAACAAAAACTAAACAAACCAAATTTTCTGAGTGTGGGGGAAAAAAAAGGCAGATCAAATATGAAAACCGAGGACCCAAAGTTATTGCTCGACTGAGAGTAACTGATGGTGACACAAGGGTAAAGGACAAGTTCTTCCAACTTCTAGGAAGATTCCATTTCCCTCTTTTTCTCACATCTCCAATTTGCTGCCTAGCCCGACTGCCAAACCCTAATAAAACACCACACAAATTCTTTCTTCTTCTTTTTTTCCTTTTTTTTTTCTCTTGGGAAAAAGATAGGTACGGCATCTAATGAGTACGGAAAATATTGTATTTGACTACGGATTAAATTAGATTAGATGGTGCCACCTACGCTATGCTCTTTTCAATTATTGATAAAATACAGATCACTATTGATGTTGGGTGTTTCTTGTCTCCATTGTTTTCTTTTACCCTAATTTGAATCCAAACTCTGTGGGACCCCACAACTAGGGTTTTCTTGTTTATATGCTTTTGTTATTTCAATCATTTTCAATTTTTGTTTTCTTTGTCTCCAGTCAATAATTGTATGACTAACATGGGACGTGCCCCAAATTTGTTGTGGCCACACTTGGGAAAGTTGATGGTGTTAAATTTAGACTGGAAAGGGAGACAGATTTCTACAACCATTTGTATCAAGCGAGCCCACGAGATTAATTTATGGTTCTACAACGGTCAGTGGTCACATTTTGATTTGAACGATGCTTTTCTAAAAAGGAAATCCAGTACAATAATTCTCTACTTTAGCTGTGAAACTTTTTTATTCGAAATTACCCTATGACTTGAACCCTCATGATGCCTACATGCAGGTTTTTAGCATATAGATTATCCAATTACTAAACAATTCTTCTTTTATTTAAATACAAGCGATTGGGGTGGTTTATACACAAATATTCTTTTTTGAGGGTTTCGAACTTCTGCTTACGGAATTTGAGGCCAAAAAACTCAATCAACTTATCTATACCATTCCGACCAAACAAATAGTTAAGTTTAATTGCCCTTTTGTTGGGAACTAATTATTGATACCTTTTCGTGATACCTTTATTTAAGTTTCAACTTCTACAGGGCACACCCGTGCATCACGTTTTGCTTGTAACTAGCAATGTGACAAAGACATCAATAGTTTCAAAAATACTTATGTGCAGGAGGGTATTCATTAATTAACAAGATTATCGAACGGCAAGCATCGATCCATTCTTTGCATTTTGCTCTTTTCATTTCACTTTCAGACACCGACAAAAGATTCTCGAAGGGTGTAGATTTTTTTAAAGCTAGATGTGATTTATAAAAATGAAAACACGATCCCAAAATGTTGCTTGCTGTTTGCAGTTAATGAAAACCATATAGTTTGACACCTGCGTTTGGCTTCGTATGAGAAGCTTCCACTGGCAAGCAACTTGGGAGAGAGCTCACAGTACACAAGCTATATGTTTTGCATGCACACAGAGGAAAGGGTTGGGGGAAGAAAGCACTCTCGTTCGCAAGCGTTGAGAGCTTTCACACTAAGTATTTATTGGATTCTGGTTTCAATATTGTTAACGTTCCATTTAGTTATTTAACAAGATTATTATCGGTGAGAAAAGAAAAACGTACGTAAGAGTAAATTAACAGATAATTTTTTGGATGGATGCACAAAAACAAAAACATTGCAAAGTAATCAATAAGGTTAATCAGCTTTAAACAATGAAAGATTGAGATGATATTGCTAATTTTGTCACCTTGTTTATGTGATCAGGTCAGTGATTTGTGAAAGAACAGAAAATAAAAATAATCCACATTATAATAACTAAAGTAAATATAACATTCGCAACACAATCTCGTTCGCATTAACTCGTTAACTTTATGATACAATATCATATCTCAGGTTCGATTTGCATCGTTCTAATTAACGTGATATATATAATATGATTGTGATTATGACACTTGAATTACCAAAAGCATGATATCAATGTGAACCACCTTTTTGATTTGATCCCTTTCTTTGCATTCATTCACACACAATATCTTAATACAATCTAATGATTGTGATTAGTGTTGGGTCTGATTTAATGTTCCTCGAAAGGAAGAGCCCCCTCCCCCCAATATTTCGTTCGTTTACGTATAATTAGTTAGAGACGAGAGACGCCAATGCACGATACCTTTTTATGAAATCGTGTGGGAACAAGTCTGAAAAAGAAAAAGAAAAAGAAATCTTGGAGCGTACAAATCTGCTTGTGAAGTTTCTGGCGCTTTAAAATATGAAACAAATGATTCTCGTTAAATTTATTTTTCTTATAAATATATATATATATCTATTTTCCTTAGCCATACAAAGAGGGAAATAATTGATCAGATCAAACCCAACAGGAGGGTGAGATAACATGAGAGATATGATGAGAGGGTGTGGTGGTGATTCCCCCGGCCCAGCCAATCATCCATCACCAAATTGAATTATTGTTTATATTTTTATATTTATTTTTGGGGGTATATTAATACCATCAATAATGATGCATAAGGATAAGGGGAATTACTAAGACCGACTTTCAACTCAATGATTGTGCTATCATCTTCCAGTTAAACCATATCGCCTATAGGGCATATGCCCCTTAATACGTTGTATTTACCATTTTTTTCTTAATAAACCCTAGACAATTTGTATTTTTTTTAGAATACAAGTAATAGTCTAAATTACCAGGGATAATGAGATTTCTCACACACATACACTATCAAGATATTATAGGGGTTCGAACCTGAGACTATTGATATGCAAGTCAAGGTTCTCTTTCATTGGGCCTTAAATCAACAAAGAAACTATATAACAAGTTCTTAAATCTTGAACATTTAAAAGAACAAGTTCTTAATTTAATCCAAATCTTCGTAGCTGGTTAAGAAGAGAGAAGGGAGTTAGGTCGATTAAAAGTAATCGAAAATTGTTGAATTTTAACAAAACTAAAAATTGGGTTTGTAATTTGTAAACTTTCACTAATTCAATCCAATTGAAAACTTGTCTTAATTCATTCGACCTCAAGATTGTGTTACATACAAAATTGTAAGGGTCCATGCAATGCACTTTCCATATATTATAAAAATGCAAACTCCCATGAATGTATTAATACAGAAAATCAATAACCAGAAGGTGAAAATGATGCTTATTAATTTCATGAGTGAGACTAACAAGGTCACTATAGTTGATTATTTCAAAATTTGGGACGCTTTGAATTTTAATTGGACACTTGCTTCCCTTTTTCTTTGGAAGGAAGTATTCATACTTCTTGCAAATTATACTCTGACACATGCAAAAATAATTATAAAAAGTACAAAAAGATAAATTTCTACGCACATCAAACTGTAATTGACAGGAAAGTAAAGTAAGAGTTCTTATTTCTAAGAAAGGAGGCAAGTATTTTCTGTTTTAATTTTTAATAAAAAGCGATGTTTTAAACTTTGATATGCGACATGCAATTTGGTGAAAAATCGATATGAACCGTAAAGTGTAACAGTGCAGTTGTTTTTCTTTACAAATTCATATGATTTTACAGTGTAACCTTAAAAAAACCAAAAAACAAAAAAAGGTGGTGGTCCTTGAAATACCGGCGGTGATATGGATTGAACAGTCATGGACCCCATGCACAGTGAGAAAAGCCAGTTCACCACGTTCCCCCTTCCTCAACCCTCTTCATGTGCTACCTGACACAATTCACAATTGACGTTCTCTTCCTTCTTCTTCTTCTTCTTCTGTATATCCTCTTTTATATAATTCATTTCTTCCCTTCAAAACTCACTAAATAAATACGCCCCACTCACTCACTCACTGAATCACTCTCACTAACTCGCTCACCCAAACCCTCCCTCTCTCCCATGGTTGCCCTCTCTTCCTCACCATCGCCATGTCCTCCCACTTCTCCTTCTCCCTCTCCAGGTTCATCTACTAATTACTAATTACACCTCCATACATAATTACCTGCTTCATAGCTTAATTAATTTAGTTAATGAATTGCTTACGTGTATATGCATGTACATGCAGGTGGACCAGAGCTCTCCGGCGCCAGAGCTCTCGAGCCGACGACACCGACAACAGCCACAACAGCAACAACATCGAAGACATCATCAACGCCCCAATCTCCAACTCCGTCGAGTGCTACGCCTGCACGCAGGTTGGGGTCCCAGTCTTCCACTCCACCAGCTGCGACGGGGCCCACCAGCTCCAATGGGAGGCCTCCGCCGGCTCTTCCCTAGTCCCCATCCAATCCCGCTCCGACCTCAAAAAGGGCCTCTCCCGCGGCCTCCCCGCCGGCCCCTTCGGCCATGTCCTCGACCCCCGCAGCAAGCGCGTGCAGAGGTGGAACCGCGCCTTCCTCCTCGCGCGTGGGATGGCGCTGGCAGTCGACCCGCTCTTCTTCTACGCGCTTTCCATTGGCAGGGGAGGGACCCCCTGCCTCTACATGGACGGCGGGTTGGCGGCCATCGTCACGGTGCTGCGCACGTGCGTGGACGCCGTGCACCTCTGCCACCTGTGGCTTCAGTTCCGGCTGGCGTACGTGTCGCGGGAGTCGCTCGTTGTCGGGTGCGGGAAGCTCGTGTGGGATCCACATGCCATCGCCTCCCACTACGTTCGGTCCCTCAAAGGCTTCTGGTTCGACGCCTTCGTTATCCTCCCCGTTCCCCAGGTGAGTGAGTCCCCCGTGCCTCTACCTTTGCCTTTCGTCATCTTCGAACACTCATGTCTTTTATCTAATTCCCAAATCGCCCTTGAGTCATTGCCCCTGTTTAATTAGAGATCAATTAATCAATGGATAAAATTCAATTTTGGTTTGGTGGTGTTGATAATTTTTGACTTGGGTTCAGAGTGTTTATATACTCTCGCCACTTCCTTTATGCCCTTTCCTTTCCTGTAAAATAATTTGTTGATCAGAAGTTGCAAGGTTTGTTTTCTTGGTACCAAATTGCAGAGAAATTGGAATATTTTGGCTGAATAGTCTCTCTCTCTCTCTTTTCTTGCAGGCTGTATTTTGGCTGGTACTTCCAAAATTGATCAGAGAAGAAAAGATTAAGGTGATAATGACCATTCTTCTCTTAATTTTTTTGTTCCAATTCCTCCCAAAAGTGTACCACAGCATCTGCTTGATGAGAAGAATGCAGAAGGTCACAGGCTACATTTTTGGCACCATCTGGTGGGGTTTTGGCCTCAATCTCATTGCCTACTTCATTGCCTCTCACGTAAGTAAAATGATCAAATTATACACTTCATCTTAAATCTCTATTAGTTCTTGATGCTTAGTTAAAATTTCTCCTTCTTTTCATGCTTTCAGGTTGCCGGGGGGTGCTGGTATGTGCTCGCAATTCAGCGCGTAGCTTCATGCCTAAGGCAACATTGTGAATTGAGTGTCAACTGTAATCTCTCTTTGTCTTGCTCAGAGGAAGTTTGCTACCAATTTTTGTCACCGGCGGACACGATGCAAAATCCTTGTGGAGGCAACACAACAGCAAGTGTGGTGAGAAAGCCCCCATTGTGCTTGGATGTCAATGGAACATTCAATTATGGAATCTATCAGTGGGCTCTCCCGGTCATATCTAGCAACTCACTGGCTATTAAGATCCTATATCCCATTTTTTGGGGTCTAATGACTCTCAGGTATCTTGTTCAACAAGTAAACTTTTCAATTGGAGGTCTGCTTTGCTTCAAATTCTTGGACAATATATCTAATTGTGTCCCTTTTCTCTGTATCAATTGCAGCACCTTTGGCAATGATCTTGAACCTACAAGTCACTGGCTAGAAGTTATTTTCAGCATATGCATTGTGCTCAGTGGCTTACTTCTCTTCACTTTGTTGATTGGGAACATTCAGGTGACTTGCAACATCAATCATAACGTAACATTTTCTTTTTGGATGCTAAGTATTTTTTAAGGCCAAGTCTGACTATGAGGAATTGACAATGCTGCAACAAAGGTATTTCTGCACGCGGTTATGGCGAAGAAGAGAAAAATGCAGCTGAGATGCAGAGACATGGAATGGTGGATGAGGCGAAGGCAGTTGCCATCCGGTTTGAGACGAAGAGTGCGCCATTATGAAAGGCATAGATGGGTTACAATGGGGGGAGAAGATGAGATGGACTTGATCAAAGACTTGCCTGAAGGGCTCCGAAGGGAAATTAAGCGCCACTTATGCCTAGACCTCATAAAAAAGGTAACAGGAAGTAGCATATTCACATTCACAATTATATGATACACACAGAACATAATTCATAACTTGTACTATTTGATTATATGCAGGTTCCCCTGTTCCACAATTTGGATGATCTTATTCTCGACAACATCTGCGATCGAGTTAGGCCACTGGTTTTCTCTAAAGATGAAAAGGTACCAACTTCATCATCTGCAGAGTGATTTAATTTCTACCCTTTTCAATTTACATGTCAAATCACATCATTAACATCCAAGTAAAACAGATAATTAGAGAAGGAGACCCTGTTCCGAAGATGCTATTTATCGTGCGTGGACACATAAAGCGTAGCCAAGGCCTAAGCAAAGGCATGGTGGGAACCAATGTGCTTGAACCAGGAGGGTTTCTGGGGGATGAGCTGCTCTCCTGGTGCCTTCGCCGGCCATTCATAGACCGCTTGCCAGCCTCATCTGCCACGTTTGTTTGCCTCGAATCAACAGAAGCATTTGGCCTCAATGCAGATGATCTGAGATACATCACAGATCATTTCAGATACAAATTTGCCAATGAGAGGCTCAAAAGAACAGCAAGATACTACTCTTCCAATTGGAGAACTTGGGCTGCTGTGAACATACAATTCGCTTGGCGCCGCTACAGGCTGAGGACTAACAGAGGTCCTGTGATCCCTGTGGTGCAAAATGGAGGCACTGAGCAGAGGCTGTTGCAGTATGCTGCAATGTTCATGTCACTTAAGCCACATGACCACCTTGAATAATTAGCTTTATATAGCTAATACCCTATTTAGGCAATAAAATCTTGTTTATGTAGAAGAATAAAATTATTTGGACAACCCTATTCAGACCGTGTTCTAGACCATTTACTCTAGTTACACCCCAATTAAAGAATTGGTCTGAAAATCTGGTTCTATGTAGCATTAGTGTATGTAATTAAAATTGTTCTCTAATAATATCATCTTTAAATGGTAGTGTTTGATATATCATGAATGAAATGACTGTCATCTCTAAACTATAAACAACTTGTTTGAGATTCTTATTATAAGGGCTTATAACTCAAGTAGTTAATAAATTTGTGATGAAGTTGGCTATTCAAAGGATAAAAACTTAGTTGCAAGTGCAACAAGGATAATAATATTTTGCTATCTTCAGTCAATAATGCTATGTCATATGAAAGTATTATCACACATGTCTTAGCATTATTGATCGGGATAACAAAATAATGTTATCCCTATGTTATAAAAGTCTTTTTTCCATTCAAGAACCCATCCACATTAATTTTCCGTCGTCTTTTTCCTTCTCCGGTCAGGCTTCACAAGTGTAACTAATTTGGTATTTGTATGACATGTTATCCTTTTAGTTGAGTAGTACATGAACAATTAAGTGGATGTCGTTTACTGAAGGATAAAGATGTCCTCGTGTAGTTAGCGAATACAAGGCATACATCAGTAGTAAACGACATCATATGTTCTTTAGCTGTTTTGGAGATTGAGGGGAAAAAAAAAATGACACAGCAACTTCCCTCTTTGGTCCCCATAAAAAATTACGGAGTTTTATGGAAAATGCTAGGCTTACTATATTTTTGTACCACATTGTATATCATCTCTCTAATAGAGATATGTCACATTGTATTAGTGGGCTTCACCTCTATTAAAGAAGTGATATACAATGTGGTATAAAGATGTAGTAAGCCTAACATTACCCGAATTTCATTTTCACGGTCATAGCAATTCACCCTTAATTTTCTTTACTTTCCATTTCATTGTGAAATTGCTTCAATTTAATGACTTATTATTATTTACAAACGAATTAAGATTATGTTTGTAATATACAAAGGAAAGAGTACAATGCATTGACCAATTGACCAACTAGTGCGAATATAATGTTTGTAATATAAAAAAAAAAATTCATATTTGTGTGAAAAAAAAATGGAAAATTTCTATAGATTTTAAATGAATCATTTAAACTTTTATGGGACACACTATCCAATTGCAAGTCGTTACTTACTTATGGTCATATACAAATATTTTTCCTCATTCGAGATTTCGTTTTCCTTTTTTTTTTTTCTTTTTTTTTTTTTTGGTGTGTGGGGATAATCTGCCAAAACAAATGTAATCAAACCTGAAAAACTAATTTACCAAATCCCAGCCAAACAGAGCCTAAGAATTTCAGTTAGGCCAGAAGAGTCCCCAGCGCCCAAAATTCCCGCCAATCCCAACGGTCATAATCAAAAGAGCCCCCTTTATGCCCCGATACATACACATTGCCCTAAGTTCTCGCCCAATTTTGCTCCAAATTTCATTTTAGCACAACAATTTTGTTCTAAATTTGGGGCTGAGAAACCCAGCCCCCATTTCCACTCCAAATTTAGCTCAACTTTCCAACCCCAATCAGCTTCTCTCTGCCCCTATCTCTCTCTCTCTCTCTCAACCAACGAAAAATGGAGGTCATCATCGCATCTCGGCCACCTTGACCCCCACATTTTCTTTTTCCTTTCCCAAAAGCTCATTCTAGGGTTTCTTCCCCCAATCTTTCATTTTGGGGGGTTTTTCATTTTTTGCCCTAGAATTTGCTTCAGCACTTGAAGTCCCTTTAACCCAATTCATCACAAGCTTCATGTTCAGCTCTGCAGGTACTTTGTGTGTGTGTGTGTGTGTGTGTGTGTGTGTGTGTGTGTTTAAGCGAGATTGGTAATTCTTTCGGTGGTTGCTGATGAATGGTGATTCTTTGGTCACGTAGCATAGTACTCACTAGTAAAAATGGGGATGAAGTTTTCAAGGCAAGTGCCTGGGAAGATGGAAAGCCTGACCATACAACACAAACTGATCAATTGTCTGAGTAAAAGCTTTTACATCCGTAACTTGGTGTCGAAGCAACGGAGGCGAATGCTTGTTGCTGGTTATGATCTTGACATGACCTACATCACGGATCGCATATTGGCAATGTCATTCCCTGCAGAACGAATGCGGGCAATGTATCGTAATCCACTCTGGCAGGTCAAGTCTGTGCTCGACATGAGACACGCAGATCATTATAAGGTACTGCACTTTTAATACAATAAATGCCCTCTTAATTTGTTTCTGTAGTTTTGGTTCCAGTATAAAAATTGAGAATTTTTCTTGTTAAATGTTGATCTTTCTGTGTGCGTGGGGGATGTTTTTGCAGATCTATAACCTTTGTATAGAAGAAAATTATGATCCATCTCATTTTTATGGTCGCGTGGAGAGGTTTCCTTTTGATGACAATCATGTTCCACCTCTTGACTTGATGAAGCTCTTCTGTGAAAATGTGGATTCATGGCTATCGCACAATCCAAAGAACATTGCTGTTATACACTGCATGGTACGGATATATAGTAAGCCAGAACATATCTAATTTCTTAAGAGGTTTTGTTAACTTTGTTCAAGTGTCATATTTATATGCATTCATAGTTTCAAAATTTAAATGTCCTTAACCCTAATTGATCTGTTGTTGCTTAATCTTAATCATAATGTTTGTGTTTTTTGATCGATACGATTTTTCTGCAGGCAGGCAAAGGTCGAACAGGCTTAATGGTATGTGCCTACCTAGTCTACTGTGGGATCTCAGCAGAGGAAGCTCTTGAATTGTATGCTCAAAGGCGGACCATAAATAATGAAGGAGTAAGTCATATTAGGTATAATACAAACAATTTCTGACAGAATGCTAGTATAACATAATCTTTATGTACAATAATTACCAAATTAGAAAGCATCCTCTTCTAATCTTTAGTGACAGAATTAGAGTCTACGCGTTTCTTCCCATTGAGAATTTAAGTCATTTAACACTCTTGGAAGAAAAGGATGTGCAATTCCTTGCTGCCAATTTATCACTATGTGATGATCATGTTTACACTAACAAGCACATTGTGGTTCATATCTACTCGAACAGGTCTCAATACCGAGCCAACGCCGTTATGTAGGATATTGGTCACATTGTCTTTCTTTTCATCCTGAAGTTGATGATGGACCTCCCTCTGTGAATTTACCTCCGCCATGTAGCCGAGAACTGCGAAGAATCCGATTTTATGACACAGTTAACATTGACAAAATCTTCTTTGTGGTCTTGGAGTTGAAAGAGGTATGCCATTTTTGCATGTTCTGATTACCTTGAATCTGCATGCTATGGTTTGCTTCAGCTCTTGATCAATGGTTACCAAATCTATCATTTCCTTTAAAGTTTGTGAAATTCTAATAACAATTGGATACTTATCAAGTTCTATGACCTCTGACCAAAGAAAAGAAAGTTCAAGTTCTATGACAAGTTACAAATCACAATGTACTAAAATGTGGTTAGCTAGTCACCGCTGTTGAGCCAATCAGTTATAACCTTTTAGTATTGATCAATGAAAATGTCCTTTCTTAGCCATGTTATCTGTTTTTTCTTTTATGTCTACTGACAAGAAGCTTTTGAACCATGTGTTAACAGATTTCCGGTCAGATTTATCGTCCATCACTAGAAGTTGCTAGGAGCTCCTGCAAACAGATTAAGAAAGGATATCAGAGAACAAGCAGTCCTCGATATTATCTCTCTTTTGTTGAAGGTGATGGGGAAGACAAGAAATCAGAACAAGAAAAGCCTCATGTTGTAGTTCAAATGGATACAGAAAGTTCCATCCTATACCAGAAGGCCTGTCTTGAATATTACTTTGATAAGCCTGTACAGGTAAGGCATAGGTTCTTGCAGTTTTCATATATTGTGACATTTAAGAAGGAAACTAAAGAAGAAAACAATCTATTGTTGGATGGTTCACAGTAAACTTTGTGGGGAAAGAATTATGAAATAGAATTTCAAGAACAAAACTTATTTGAAAGTTCACCTTTCCAATGATGTTATGTTTGTTTCTAAGTTTGTGAGCCTGTCCATTGTTTAATATACAATCTGAGAACGCATCATATTTGCTTGGAAAGGTAACTGGAGACATACGTGTCATATTTTATCAAAAAATGAATGGAGGGCGTCTCTTCTATGCTTGCTTTAACACAGCTTTCATAAGGAACAGCTTGCTACAGGTCTCAACTTCTTTCTCTTTGCAGCACTTTACTATAGTCCCGCATGTAAAATTAGAAATATGATTTCATCTTGTGTTGGTATTTTGAATCCCTACAGCTCACTGTGCCGGATTTGGATAAAATGGGGAAGAAAGGAAGATCGATATGTGGCCCTGCCTTCTGCTTGGAGTTGCTATTTGGTCCTGCCAATACTACACAATCATTCTTAAATACATCTGACAATCGTGATTTTCTTTAAGTCTTAACACGGGATCGTTTAATAGGGGGAATGACTCTCATTCTGACTCACAAGCATTGATCCACTTGATAAAACCCTGCAGTGTTTCGGAACTGAAACAGTAGTCTACATACAAACAAAATCATTGTCCTCCTGCGTTCTTGCCATCTAATTTTTCATTGGCAGAAAGAAAGCAATAGGAACAAGAAAAAGTTTTGTATCATAGTACTATCCAGAGCATTTTGCAGATGGTGATATATATATATATATATATAAATATATATTAGTTCAGTTTGGCTTTCTTCTTTTCATTCCACTTATAGATTGACTTAGGATCAATCAAATCAATCTGCAGCATTCTATCAACTTATGCTATGCATGTCACAGACAAATGGCCTAAGCAGAAGCATTTCTTCATAGAATTATAACTTGAGCATCAATCTTCACTTCCTTTAGCTGTTGACAGACAAAAGGGCAACGTTTTTCAACCCAAGGTGAATCTGAAGCATCGTCATTGGTCCAACTCCACTCACCATCATAATAGAGTTTCCCAAATGGATCGATTACCATCTTCTCCAGCTTCGTCACCAGTATCAGAACACAGATAGCAAGCTCTACCTCGTACCAGTTACCTTGAACCATGTTGATAGTAACTCTTTTCAACTAATCATGCAAAAATCCAGAATCAATGTTCCTTATCTCCGGTTGGTCCTCGTAGAATTGCGGTCCCCACCTTGCCTGCAAAAATTTGTGCATTCAATTTGGTAGAATGAGGTGAGAGATTAGTATTGAGAGAATCCCACAACACCAAAAGGATTGACAGCAGAAATCATTTGCAACAGACTTGAAACAATTTCGTTACTGACCGTTATCGCAGGTTCTTGCAGAAGAGGTGTTGCCTTGAGAAACTTTAGAACCCACACGAGTTCATTGTCCTTGCTACTTTTTTCAGGCCCATGGACAACCAATTCCAGTTGCTTGAGGTTTCTAAATGTTGGTAAGCTTTCTGGTAGTTCCTTTACCTAAAATGACATGAAAATTATGGTTTTAAAAGGGATACAAACATTGTCATGCAATATAACTATTTTGGAGCTTTAATAGCAGCTCTCTCATTCATTATCTAAAAATCAATCATCATTCATCAGATCATCCTCCAAGAGCAAATAAAGAGTCACGAGCTGAGGAAAGGATGCCAATCGGGTCAGTGCATGAGGGAATGCATTTTGTACCTTGTGGTTATTAAAATATATTCTTGATAATCTTGGAGTTTTGATGGAAGAGATGTGATGAATATTTCCACTGTATTCAAAGGATGCAAGATTTACTGCAGAAATCTTGATATTTGCTGGATCATTAAAACAGTTGAGCACTTTTAAATCATCTAAACGAAGTGATGGGCCATCAACAATCAGAGATGAGTCAATGCTGCAGCCAAGTAAGCTCAAGCTTTCAAGGAACAAACAAATAGAGAACATACTTGCCATAAAAACTTCATCCACAGTGACCCTTTCCAGATAAAGAGTTCTTCATTGCATGAATCCGTCAAAATCAGGAGGAGGCCTTAGAACACATCTGCTCAACCTCAAATGCTTTAGAGTTGATGATGTGGCCAATTATGATTGGAAAAAATAATAGTCGTTCATCCTCGAAGTCCGAAATAAGTGAAGATCTGCACTTCAACTCCCCTTAAAATTGCAAAACTAATCCATGCATTAAGGGTGTCAGCTGATTTAGCATCCAAATAGAAAGCCGCTTTGAAAGAGTCTACCTTCTCACCACGGTACATGTTTCACAAAAATGTGAACTTTAGAATTTGGTGTGACATAATTGCTTCCAAAAATGTTTGGAATATTGAATTCGAGGTCTCGTCTTGTTAGTATGTGATCCAACCAGAGCTGCCGGTGCCTCCACCGGCGGCAGATCATGCTTGTACCGGCTGCTTCTTTTATGGTTAAGAATGAAAGTATGAATGAAAGAACGCTTTCAGGAAGTTCATTAATCCAATTCTTGCTCTCAATCTCCGTTACCTACAAGAATATTCAAGAAAAGCTCAGCAAATATTACCCTTGATCATATATCCTAGAAGACATGATTAAGCAGTAAACATAGGTTTTGCACTTCCATTATTAGTAAGATTGACAGAAAAAACTTTGACATGGATCCAAAAACAGATAAAAGCAATCAAAAGATTGATTCGGCACGAGTAAGTTTTGCCATCCCTTCTTGAATCTCACCTTAGGTAATATTCCACTTCGGTCCATTGGCCTGAGATAGTTGAAATCTTGTGGACGAAAAGATTGAAGTTGCAGAAGATGCAGGTGTAAAAACAAGAGTTTTGGTCGTTTAGAGAGAGGTTAGGATTTAGGAACACCTCTTCCTTTGAAAAGAAAAACCCTTGCTGCATTACCCTATAGAGTCAAATTCAAGAATTTGATTTTGGGTATATCTAAAATTCCAATTAACAGATATTACTCAATTTATCTAAAATTTAAACCACTGGATAAAATGCAAATTAATTTATTTGTTATAACATTTATTACCCATAGAAAGCCATAATTATAACACTTATTTAGTTACTGCATTAAGTAACATAGAGAAGCTAAATTCTGACACTTATTTAGTTACTGAATCAAGTAAAGCAAAGGATCCAAATTCTAACACTTATTTAGTTCGTTCCTAATCATCAAAATCACCATCTTAATTATATTTCGTCCCAGTTGTTAACTTCCACCTCGATGTCGTTTGCCCACAGGAATACACGTTGACGTATGTATGTATGGATGCACATCAACAGGAACGTTTATCTCCATATACGTCCCATGTGTTTTGAGTGCATCTTTAAATTCCTCGAAGTTTCGAGTTATAACCACCGGAGGAGGATCGTAGGGTGGATTTTGGGGATATCTGATGAAATCACTCCTTCCGGAACTTGCATTTTCAGCCTCAATGTTTTCCACGATGGCTAAGTAAGTTTCAGCTAAGACTGATCTAAGAACTTGGAATCTAATTGGCTTATCATCTCCAAAAGCCTCCTCCCTTAGCTTCATTCACTTCCTCTAGCGATGAAATCTCAACATTATGAATATTTTCTCTGTTCCATTGTTGGAAATTAAAGAAAAATAATTTATTTCTTCTTCTAGTAAGTGTTTGAGAAGAGAAGCGGCTTTGTATTTGCATTTCATGCTTTTATGGTGCATGGATGGGTCATTGACATGCGATGAAGTTTTTTATTTGTCATGAGATTCAAGCCATTGATAACATAAGGCTCATTACATTTGGATGTGTTGACCGTTGGATGACAAGAAATTCGACCACAATTGATTTGGCATGTTGATCTAGAAGCATTGTTCTGCTGTTAGAGTTTGCCTACACAGCAAAAAGCCCAACAACATATTAACAACTGAGATTAAATTTGTAATCAAAAGAGTATTGGATATATAGAAATATCAAGGACCTCATCGTTGTCACTTATGGTTAATTATCAAGTGGCTATAAGGTCAAAGCCATGTCTTAAAGTTAGAGCTTACTATCAAGGTTTGAGAAGTTGATCTTGGCCATAACCAATACCAAATTTGCAAATGACTTATTGGAATAGTAGTTTGGAGCAATTGCTTCCTCAAGAAAGGTTATGGGTTCAAGTCTTAGCATTCGTGTTGTGCGTATGAGTTTAATATATTATCGCATCCTCTCAATAAGAAAGGTCCTCAAATAAAATGAAAATATATAAAATTGATGATGTGTATTCCACGTCATTCGGGACTCAAATTTGGTATTCTTAGCATTACTCATAATAAAATATAGAATAAGCATATGTGGGCAATGATAGTTGGTCAGGAAGTGAGTCCGATCCTTTGCACTTAAGTTTAAACACCTTTTCTCGTACATTAGATTAATTTAAACTATCGCTTGTATAAAAAATATATATATATAATAGGATTTTTAATTCGAGCTAACTTAACAAGTAGAAAATAGAGTTTTTTTTTCTTCCAATAAAATAGAGTTTGATCGAATCCAATAATAATTGGATGTGACTCACAATATATAGTTGCTTATTGTATAAATTAAAAAGTAAATATATACAATAAAATAAGGAAATTACTGATCAGATTTTATTCGGTCGGATCATTATTGATTGAGTATGGTTTGGTCTGAAAGTTGAGTTCAATGATCTGACCAAAACAAAAAAAAAAACAAAAAAAAGCAATCCAATTATGAATGGATTCGGATTGGTTGACCCGCCCCGAATTTCATCCCTTACATAGTGCTACGAAAAAACAACCGGGTCCAGAGGTGAACCGGTACCGGTTTACCGAGCTATTCCTACTTCTCTCCCAAGTTCATGTTTTGGTCGGACTAAGTTTGTTCTGCCTAAAGTAACTCCTAAGTCGTCCCAAATTGTTCTAAGTCGCAGACCATCAAAACCTCTGTGTTGTTGTTTCACAATGGCCACTGCTCCCATCTGTTTCTCTCACTAAAAACTCTAGCTTGTTCTTCCATCATCACAATAAAGCCAAAATCCAGATACCCATCTGTTTGTTTCTCGGGAAAATCCCACAGGGAGAGAGGCCAGATTGGTATATCTTCCATTCTAGAGAAGAAAAAATGGCGACCCCGAAACCCCAGAGGTCCCGGGAGGAGTTGGAGGACATAGTCCTCCGGAAAATCTTTCTCGTATCGCTGACCGATTCCTCCGAATCCGATTCCCGAATCGTTTACTTGGAGATGACTGCAGCAGAGATTCTGAGCGAGGGCAAAGAGTTGAGGCTCACTCGGGACCTCATGGAATCGATTCTAATTGATCGGCTTTCGGGCGATTTTGCCTCTGCTGAACCGCCTTTCCAGTACCTCATCGGGTGCTACAAACGGGCTTATGACGAGGGTAAGAAGATCGCTGCCATGAAAGATAAGAACTTGAGGTCTGAATTGGAATCTGTGGTTAGACAAGCCAAGAAGCTATCGGTTTCGTATTGTAGGATTCATTTGGGGAACCCGGATTCGTTTTCCAACCCGAATAAGTCAAATGCGTCGCCTTTATTGCCCTTGATTTTTTCAGAGGGTGGGGGCTCAGTTGATGGGTTTGGAGTTAGTGGTAGTGGTGGGGGAATCCAGTGCCCACCTGGGTTTTTGGATGAGTTCTTCACGGACCCCGATTTCGATAGCTTGGACCCGATTTTGAAAGGGTTGTATGAGGAGCTTAGGGAGATTGTGCTTAAGGTTTCGGCCCTCGGAAACTTCCAGCAGCCATTGAGGGCTCTGTATTTTTTGGTTAAGTTACCAGTTGGTGCAAGGTCTCTTGTCAATCACCCTTGGTGGATTCCCAAAGGGGTATACTTGAATGGGCGAGTTATTGAAAGGACTAGCATTTTAGGTCCTTTCTTCCATGTCAGTGCTCTGCCGGATCATCCAATTTTCAAGAGCCAGCCTGATGTCGGGTGAGCGAATTATTGTGTTTATTGTTTGCATGTTTGTAGATGGTGCTCGTGCTTTTGTGGGCGATTGTTTGCATTTTGTTTTTGTTGTTGTTGTTATGTTCTTTCCTTGGTTGGTGGTATATTAATATAGGAAAAAAACAGAATCAAAATCTTGTATGCTGTGTTTTTTACTTTTTTTAAGACTGTAGAAGACTGAGGCTCCCTTCAGTTGAACCTAATGTATCTGTTTGGCTTGTTAAACATACTTTTCTCCTTATAAAGAGAAAAACAAGCAAGTAAGTATAGGAGTCAATTTGCTTGTCTGCCTTCGCCCCTTCTCAAGTTTGGTACTGTGTGGTTAGTGAATTAATTTGTCTTTGGTTGATTAAAAGAAACTGAACCATTTATGAAATTGGTAGATCTATCATGGATTATCTATGTGCATATTGTTTCCTTTGTTCTCTACTCTCCTTCATTTTGAGTTAGTAGTTCCTTTTTTTTCTTCTCTTTATTGTTAAATAGGAAAGGTTTCTTAATGCATTGGTTCTCTATTGAATGATTACACCAGGCAGCAGTGCTTTTCAGAAGCTTCAACTCGGCGACCAGCTGATCTGCTCTCCTCATTCACCACAATTAAGACAGTCATGAATAATTTATATGATGGCCTTGCCGAAGTTCTTCTCTTACTTCTGAAAAATGCAGACACCCGTGAGAATGTTCTTGAGTATCTTGCAGAGGTGATCAATAAAAACTCATCAAGGGCTCATATTCAGGTATTTCCTTTGATCATTTGAGGTGAAAATAATGATGTTGCTTGTGACAAGATTGTTACTATGGCCAGTAAAACTACAAGCCAAACAATTATTTATTTTTTGGTCTTGCCTGAAACCTTGTCCTAGTGATTTATCTTGTCAATTTTTAGTAAGAATTTTTTTGGATTTGTATGTTATAAACATTTAGTCATTTGTAACTATGGTCACAGGTGGATCCTCTTTCATGTGCAAGTTCAGGCATGTTTGTCAATCTCAGTGCTGTCATGCTTCGTCTTTGTGAGCCGTTTTTAGATGCAAACTTAACAAAAAGGGACAAAATTGATCCAAAATATGTATTTTACAGTAACCGTCTGGAGTTAAGGTGAGGACTTCTTGATTAGCGGATATATATTTTCTCTTCTGATCTCTTGTCAAGATTTTGCAAATGCTAACCATTGTTTATGGGCCTATATTAGAGGGTTGACTGCGCTACATGCATCATCTGAAGAAGTTACTGAATGGATTAACAAAGATAATATGGGGAATCCTGATGGCTCTAGACACAGTGGTGATGGTGAAAATCGCCTTTTACAATCTCAAGAAGCCACCAGTTCTGGAAATAGTGTCAACGTGAACCCAAGCAATGAAAAAGCTAAATATTCATTTATTTGTGAATGCTTCTTCATGACTGCAAGGGTGCTCAATCTGGGTTTGCTGAAAGCATTTTCTGACTTTAAACATTTAGTACAGGTAATTGGGGTGTGATTTATATATTGGCAGACATCCAGTACAACACCACGATTAGTAACATCTTATTGTGTGCTATTTCATGATTTAGGCAATTGGTGTACTTCATGAACTTTGTTTTTCTTTACAAATTGTTATATGTAAATGATGGGTGGAAAACTTATATGTTAAAAATACTTCAACCAGGATATTTCAAGGTCTGAAGAGACTCTCGCCACACTCAAAAACATGCAAGGCCAGTCATCTTCTCCACAGTTAGAGATGGATTTAGCTCGCCTTGAGAAAGAAATAGAGTTGTATTCACAGGAAAAGCTTTGTTATGAAGCTCAGATACTAAGGGTATGTCCGAACTCTGTGCGCACATTTGTGTTTGTGTGTGTGTGTGCATGTGCATATTGTGGGGTCATACGCTTTTTTTTGGAGGTAAGTTCTTGTGGGGTTATACTTTGTTTTCCTAACCTTTTAGACTTAACCTTGTCTTTATTTTCACACGGGTGTTGAGGCACGGAGACCTATTAAGTGCTAATCATATTATCGTTGAATGATGGTTAGGTGTCCATTCTAGTCCTTTGCATTTGCATTATTTTTAAGGAAGCCTGTCTATGGTGGTTCTAGGCTCAGGTTGTTTTTAACGATTTAATGAAGGGATTAAAAATGCTTTCATCAATAAAATGTATCATATGCACTTCATTCATCTGATGTGTATGTTGGATTACCTTTTAGTAGCCTTGTTTTGATTTCCATTACAGATCCTTAAATCTTATTCTTGTCTTCAGGATGGTACACTTATACAGAGTGCTCTTTCTTTCTACCGATTGATGGTGGTGTGGCTAGTTCGCTTGGTTGGTGGATT
Organism: Prunus persica; assembly: GCF_000346465.2. Classification (NCBI taxonomy): domain Eukaryota; kingdom Viridiplantae; phylum Streptophyta; class Magnoliopsida; order Rosales; family Rosaceae; genus Prunus; species Prunus persica. The sequence continues at coordinate 24,599,293 of NC_034011.1, forward strand.
TAAAATGCCTCTGCCCTTAACTTGCCCTACGGAGTTTGCTTCTATGCCAGAGCATTTTGTGGAAGATGCCATGGAATTGCTTATATTTGCTTCCCGGATTCCCAAAGCTTTGGATGGAGTCTTGTTGGTAGGATTGTTACATTTATCCAAAAATATTCCCTTCATACTTCCTATATGCTTATCTTCATATTTTTAAATTTTTTTTTTTCTGTGCAGGATGATTTTATGAACTTCATTATAATGTTCATGGCAAGTCCAGAATATATCAGGAACCCTTATCTAAGAGCAAAGATGGTTGAGGTCCTGAACTGCTGGATGCCTCGCAGAAGGTGGTTTAATGTCTCCATTTTATATCACATCCTTTGATTTTGAAATGACAATTAGGCATTTATTTTTTCATTTCCTCTGCAGTGGATCATCTATTACTTCTACCCTATTTGAAGGGCACCAACTGTCTCTTGAGTATCTCGTGAGGAATCTCTTGAAGCTATACGTCGACATCGAGTTCACTGGTTCTCACACACAGGCGAGTGCTTTTATGTTCATGTGTATGTGATATTGAAGGACATTAATTTAAATTCACTTTGCATTATCATTTATTACCTTGTTGATTGGTGTGTTTGCTTTTCGACTGTGCAGTTCTATGACAAGTTTAACATCCGCCACAATATCGCTGAACTTCTTGAATATCTGTGGCAAGTCCCTAGTCATCAAAATGCTTGGAAACAGGTAGAGTAACTTCATTGAAAGACCGGTTACAAAATTTCTCTGTCACAATTCTAAGTTTTCTTTATACTTTCTGCACTCTGCACTAACTTTTATACTGTTCCAGATTGCTAGGGAAGAGGAGAAGGGCGTTTACTTGAATTTCTTAAACTTCTTGATCAATGATAGCATCTATCTTCTGGATGAAAGTCTTAACAAAATTCTGGAACTCAAAGAACTAGAAGCTGAGATGTCAAACACTGCAGAATGGGAACGCAGGCCTGCTCAAGAGAGGCAGGAGAGGACCCGCCTATTCCATTCTCAAGAGAATGTCAGTTTCATCTTCCCTCAGCCCAAACAACAACCACCATAGTGTTATTTTCATGAATTAAGAGTAGCTAACCAAATGAATACTTGTGTTTATAGATTATCCGAATTGATATGAAGTTGGCAAATGAAGATGTGAGTATGCTGGCATTTACTACAGAACAGATTACAGCTCCTTTCCTACTTCCTGAGATGGTATAAACTCTCTCCTGATCTCTCTCTCACACATTCCTGCGGACACATGTTATCACTCTGAAATGATAGTTTTGTTACTAAATGAACAAGTAGTTCACGAGGTTTATCTTGTTATTTGGTTTTCTTTCCAGGTTGAAAGGGTGGCCAGCATGCTCAATTACTTTTTGTTGCAATTAGTAGGCCCTCAAAGAAAGTCTCTTAGTTTGAAAGACCCTGAGAAGTATGAATTCCGGCCAAAGCAATTGCTTAAGCAGGTTGGCTTAAAATTTGTGAACTTATGTGTTTTGTGCTACCATTTATCAGGCTTGATGAAATAGTAATTGTGCTACCATTTCTAGTAATAGTCGTCTGGTCATCAGCCCATGCGTTTAGTAAAGCTGTTGGTGACACTGACAGAACTTGTGAAGTGTGAACTTTAATTTTCCACTTACGGCATCAAAATGAAAGATGTAACACTGTTTTGCCTGGTTGATATTTTGACCCATACACAGCAATATTAATTTGCAATTGCATGGCATTGTTTTGTGTTAATAACTCTACTAATTAATTTTGTATGGAACTTATATATAATAAGCTGTTAGCCTGTTACTACACAGATTGAAGAACACCACTGACCACCTATTTTGTTTTTGAATTTATTTGAAGATTGTATACATATACGTTCATTTGGCAAAGGGTGATACAGAAAATATTTTTCCAGCTGCCATCTCAAAGGATGGTAGGTCATACAATGAGCAGGTACTTAAGATGAGGCAAAGCTTTACTTTACTTCTGTGCAATTATTATTATTCTGGTTTCTAGTTGTCTTCTAAGAATATCATTATGTTTGAGTGGAAGCAAACTGATGTCATTGGATATTTCTCCAGTTGTTTAGTGCTGCAGCGGATGTCCTAAGGAGAATTGGAGAAGATGGGAGGGTCATACAGGAATTTATTGAGCTTGGTGCCAAAGCCAAAGTTGCTGCTTCTGAGGCCATGGACACGGAAGCTGTTCTCGGGGACATACCAGATGAATTCCTTGATCCAATTCAGGTATGTTTTTTGTGTTTGTCGGTAGGTAGGTTGGTTGGAACGCGGCTTTGATTATAAATATTTGTATTTCCTTTCATGCAGTACACTTTAATGAAGGATCCAGTTATCTTGCCTTCTTCAAGAATCACGGTAGACCGACCTGTCATCCAAAGGCATCTTCTTAGTGATAATGTACATCATCAACACTGACAATTAATCTTGATCTTATGAAATGTATCTCCTATTGCGTGCTAATTTATGTACTTAATGTGATTTGCAGTCGGATCCGTTCAACCGCTCCCATCTTACGGCGGACATGCTGATACCAGACAATGAATTGAAGGGAAGAATACAAGAGTTCATTAGGTCCCAAGAATTGAAGAAGCGCGGGGAAGACCTAAGCATGCAGAGCAGCAAGGCAACCATACAGACCACAACTAGCGAAATGCTAATTGATTAGGAGGATATAAGGTTAATATAATAGGGGATGATTAAGATTTATAGCCTTTGGTGGAAAGTAACAGTGGAGGAATTCTCCAATAGGTTATTGTAACTATAATATATTATAATCAATTAGCCCGCTAATGATCCTATATAATGTTCTACTTGTCTTGTAGATAAAACTATGACTTATTCTTGATGCTCCGTTTGGTTTGCAAAAGATTTGATGGGAAATCATTTTTCATGCTTGGTAATGTTGGGAAAGTAATTAGAAAGTATCAGTTTATTTTCTTTTCTATGTTTGGTTTGCATATAAAATAAATAAAATTTAAAAAAAGAATAGTCTTTTTTGTGGGATAAAATTGTAATTCTAAATTATTAACGGAAACAAATTGGTCATGAAAATGGTGCATTTAATGCATACTTTAGTTTCCCATGGGAAGGGGAAATGAAAGCAAGTGGGGTGGAGGGTTTTGTTTGGAGCATGGCTTAGCTCCTTAAAATTGAGGAGGGGCTCTTTCTCTCAACAAATGAGATAATGGCACTTGTAAAATTCCAAAAGAAAAAATAATTCAAGGAATTCAAAAGAAAATAAAGTTGACAAAATGTCAAAACTCTATTTGTTGTGAGGAGGAGCTCCTCAATTTTAAGAAGTCAAGCCATGCTATATAATTAAGTATGATATATAGTCAAATTTTGATGCACAATAACACACACATCTACTTGAAAAATTATTTTCTCTCAAAATTTGATTAAGTATGAAAAATGGACTTCTGAAATACTAATGTTTTCAATGATATTTTTGGCGGTTTATATTCCTTGGATCTTAAATTAGCAAACACAATTTTATGATAAAGTTAAATTGACTTATTGTGGTATCAATATTGGTATAAATTGTATCTTATACTAAAATTGAATTTTAATATTTTAATTTGTTGGAATTTGATTTTCTAGTATTTTTAATTGAATCCAAATGAGGGGGTATTTCCTTATTTACATTGTAAACTTAAGTACATGGAATGTTTGGAATGGAAATAAGGCAAGCCAATATAAGGCAAAAAAAAAAAAAAAATTCATGTATTATACAAATAATTCTCACATATTATTGAATAAGAATAATATACGTTATAAAAATTATATTAAAATATTATATAGTGGCCAATTAATATCTACTTCGGATATGTTTAAACTAGCAAATTAATATTTATAAAGTACAAACTAATGCAACATAGAGGGTCCCTTTATTTATTTATTAAATAGTATAGCGCTTTTAAATATAGTGTACTCTGTAATATGTTTTTATTTTTGAAAAATAGTTCAGCCAGGCGGCTATATATATTTTTTTTACACGTGGCGCCTAATCGAAGGAGGGTCCTTATTTTTTAAAACAAAAAAAAAAGTACAGCCGCCCGGCTGTACTCAGTTTTTAAAATTTTATTTTTATAAAAAGGTAGGCTACAGCCTTTAAGTAGCATAATATGTATTTCACTTTTTTAATTACTTTGATTAGTAATTAACTAAACCCTTTAGTGATTATATACATAGTGAATATTAAAGGAAAAAAAGAAAAAGAAAAATTGAATTACTATTTATTAAGTAATATAATTCATGAAGTTAATTGAAGTATTTAATCATAATTGGTCATTATATAAATAATAATTAAAATATAATTGCTAATTTAACTAATTAAATCTCAAAATATATTATGTAGTTACTAAAAATAAAATTTTTAAATATTAATTAACCTAAACATCCTAAGTTTATATTTATTTTTTAAAAATAAGACCTCTCCCGACGAAATTTTGTCGGCACAGATATTTTCGTTGGGGGAAACCTAATCCGGCAAATTTTGTCGGCATAGATCTGTGCCGACGTAATTTCGTCGGGAGAAGTGTTCATGCGTTTTATTTTTTATTTTTAAGTATAAATTTTAAAAATATAAAATTAGTTTCTTTACTTTTTCTTTTGGCCAACTTCCTTAATTTAATATATGTAATTAAGTAATATCTTATCCTTTTTGAATTACTTTAATTAGTCGTAATATATCTCTATGTGTGTGTACGTACGTAGTTTCCAATAATACATTCGTGTTCCATACGCATCTCCTTTTTTAAAAAGCAAACATACAATAGTCGTATTGAACATGTTTGTACGTATTTGTAATGCTTAATACACATATGTTTTACAAAATTTTTATTAAGAAACACAAAGTTCACGTATTATACAAATAATTCTCATATATTATTGAATAAGAATAATGTACGTTATAAAAATTATATCAAAATATTGTATAGTGGCCTATTCATATCTACTTTGGATATGTTTAAACTAGCAAATTAATATCTATAAAGTACAAGTTAATGCAACTTGGAGGGTCCTTTTTTCTTTTATTTATTTATTTATTAAATATCTTTTTGAAAAATAGTCTAGCCGGGCGGCTATACTTTTTTGGGACACGTGGCGCCTAATCGGTGGAGGCTCCAAAAAAAAGTACCGCCACACGGCTATACTCGGTGTTTTTAAAAAGTCGACACATGGCGCCTTTTTATATTACAAATAGAGTAGCCGCACGGCTATACTCAGTTTTTATTTATTTTTTTTTTAATGAAAAGGTAGGCTACACCCTTTAAGTAGCATGGTATGTATTTCACTTTTTTAATTACTTTGATTAGTAATAAAGGAGAAGAAGACAAATTGAATTACTATGCATTAAGCAATATAATTCATGAAGTTAATTAAAATATTTAATCATAATCAGTTATTAAATAAATAATAATTAAAATATAATTGCTAATTCAACTAATTAAATCTCCAAATATATTATGTAGTTACTAAAAATAAAATTTTTAAAAATTAATTAACCTAAACATCCTAAGTTTATACTTATTTTTTAAAAATAAGACCTCTCCCGACGAAATTTTGTAGGCAAAGATATTGTTGTCGGGGGAAACTTAATCCGGCAAATTTTGTCGGCATAGATCTTTGCCGACGAAATTTCATCGGGACAAGTGTTCATGTGTTTTTTTTTTTTTTTGAAAAGTACAAATTTTAAAAATATAAAATTATACTAAAATATTGTATAGTGGCCTATTAATATCTACTTTGGATATGTTTAAACTAGCAAATTAATATCTATAAAGTACCAAGCTAATGCAACTTGGAGGGTCCTTCTTTTATTTATTTATTTATTTATTAAATACTATATTTACATAGTATAGCCGTGCGGCTGTACTATATTTTTCTTTTGTGAAAAAAGTCTAGCCGGGCGGCTATACGTTTTTGGGACACGTGGCGCCTAATCAGTGGAGGATCCTTTTTTTAAACCCAAAAACCGTACAGCCGCACCGCTATACTCTGTGTTTTTAAAAAGCCGACACGTGGCGCCGTTTTATTTTACAAATCGTATAGCCGCACGGCTATACTCAGTTTTAAAATTTTTTTTTAAATTTTTTTTAAATTTTTTTTTATAAATTTTAATGAAAAGGTAGGGTACACCCTTTAAGTAGCATGGTATGTATTTCACTTTTTTAATTACTTTGATTAGTAATAAAGGAGAAGAAGACAAATTGAATTACTATTCATTAAGTAATATAATTCATGAAGTTAATTAAAATATTTAATCATAATCAGTCATTAAATAAATAATAATTAAAATATAATTGCTAATTCAGCTAATTAAATCTCCAAATATATTATGTAGTTACTAAAAATAAAATTTTTTAAAATTAATTAACCTAAACATCCTAAGTTTAAACTTATTTTTTTAAAATAAGACCTCTCCCGACGAAATTTCGTCGGCAAAGATATTTTCGTCGGGGAAAACCTAATCCGGCAAATTTTGTCGGCATAGATCTTTGCCGACGAAATTTCGTCGGGACAAGTGTTCATGTGTTTTTTTTTTTGAAAAGTATAAATTTTAAAAATATAAAATTATACTAAAATATTGTATAGTGGCCTATTAATATCTACTTTGGATATGTTTAAACTAGCAAATTAATATCTATAAAGTACCAAGCTAATGCAACTTGGAGGGTCCTTCTTTCTTTTATTTATTTATTTATTAAATACAATATTTACATAGTATAGCCGGGCGGCTATACTTTTTTGGGACACGTGGCGCCTAATCGCTGGAGGCTCCCTTTTTTTAAACCCAAAAACAGTACAGCCGCACGGCTATACTCTGTGTTTTTTTAAAAAGTCGACACGTGGCGTCTTTTTATTTTACAAATAGTATAGCCGCACGGCTATACTCAGTTTTTTACATTTTTTTTTAAAATTTATTTTTTTTTTTTTATATAAATTTTAATGAAAAGGTAGGCTACACCCTTTAAGTAGCATGGCATGTATTTCACTTTTTTAATTACTTTGATTAGTAATAAAGGAGAAGAAGACAAATTGAATTACTATTCATTAAGTAATATAATTCATGAAGTTAATTAAAATATTTAATCATAATCAGTCATTAAATAAATAATAATTAAAATATAATTGCTAATTCAGCTAATTAAATCTCCAAATATATTATGTAGTTACTAAAAATAAAATTTTTGAAAATTTATTAACCTAAACATCCTAAGTTTATACTTATTTTTTAAAAATTAGACCTCTCCCGACGAAATTTCGTCGGCAAAGATATTTTCGTCGGGGCAAACCTAATCCGGCAAATTTTGTCGGCATAGATCTTTGCCGACGAAATTTCGTCGGGACAAGTGTTCATGTGTTTTTTTTTTTGAAAAGTACAAATTTTAAAAATATAAAATTATACTAAAAAATTGTATAGTGGCCTATTAATATCTACTTTGGATATGTTTAAACTAGCAAATTAATATCTATAAAGTACCAAGCTAATGCAACTTGGAGGGTCCTTCTTTCTTTTATTTATTTATTTATTAAATACTATATTTACATTGTATAGCGGGGCGGCTATACTTTTTTGGGACACGTGGCGCCTAATCGCTGGAGGCTCCTTTTTTTTTAAACCCAAAAACAGTACAGCCGCACGGCTATACTCTGTGTTTTTTTAAAAAGTCGACACGTGGCGTCTTTTTATTTTACAAATAGTATAGCCGCACGGCTATACTCAGTTTTTACATTTTTTTTTTAATTTTTTTTTTTTTATATAAATTTTAATGAAAAGGTAGGCTACACCCTTTAAGTAGCATGGCATGTATTTCACTTTTTTAATTACTTTGATTAGTAATAAAGGAGAAGAAGACAAATTGAATTACTATTCATTAAGTAATATAATTCATGAAGTTAATTAAAATATTTAATCATAATCAGTCATTAAATAAATAATAATTAAAATATAATTGCTAATTCAGCTAATTAAATCTCCAAATATAAAAAAAAAAAAAAAATTTAAAAAAAATTAAATTACTATTCATTAAGTAATATAATTCATGAAGTTAATTAAAATATTTAATCATAATCAGTCATTAAATAAATAATAATTAAAATATAATTGCAAATTCAGCTAATTAAATCTCCAAATATATTATGTAGTTACTAAAAATAAAATTTTTGAAAATTTATTAACCTAAACATCCTAAGTTTATACTTATTTTTTAAAAATTAGACCTCTCCCGACGAAATTTCGTCGGCAAAGATATTTTCGTCGGGGCAAACCTAATCCGGCAAAGTTTGTCGGCATAGATCTTTGCCGACGAAATTTCGTCGGGACAAGTGTTCATGTGTTTTTTTTTTTGAAAAGTATAAATTTTAAAAATATAAAATTATACTAAAATATTGTATAGTGGCCTATTAATATCTACTTTGGATATGTTTAAACTAGCAAATTAATATCTATAAAGTACCAAGCTAATGCAACTTGGAGGGTCCTTCTTTCTTTTATTTATTTATTTATTAAATACTATATTTACATAGTATAGCCGGGCGGCTATACTTTTTTGGGACACGTGGCGCCTAATCGCTGGAGGCTCCTTTTTTTTTAAACCCAAAAACAGTACAGCCGCACGGCTATACTCTGTGTTTTTTTAAAAAGTCGACACGTGGCGTCTTTTTATTTTACAAATAGTATAGCCGCACGGCTATACTCAGTTTTTACATTTTTTTTTTTAATTTTAATTTTAATTTTTTTTTTAAATATAAATTTTAATGAAAAGGCAGGGTACACCTTTTAAGTAGCATGGCATGTATTTCACTTTTTTAATTAACTTCATGAATTATATTACTTAATGAATAGTAATTCAATTTGTCTTCTTCTCCTTTATTACTAATCAAAGTAATTAAAAAAGTGAAATACATGTCATGCTACTTAAAGGGTGTACCCTACCTTTTCATTAAAATTTATTAAAAAAAAAATTTTAAAAAAATTTAAAAAAAATTAAATTACTATTCATTAAGTAATATAATTCATGAAGTTAATTAAAATATTTAATCATAATCAGTCATTAAATAAATAATAATTAAAATATAATTGCTAATTCAGCTAATTAAATCTCCAAATATATTATGTAGTTACTAAAAATAAAATTTTTGAAAATTTATTAACCTAAACATCCTAAGTTTATACTTATTTTTTAAAAATTAGACCTCTCCCGACGAAATTTCGT